>NC_081413.1:631761615-631919948 GCF_030272615.1 Cryptomeria japonica
TCATTCTATGCTCCCCCCCTTTATAGAATGACACCTTGCATAGCTGAGATTATATACATCACATGAGTAAGCCAACTATAATAGAATTTACTCTTTATTGGAACAACAGCCCCCCTATAATTATGCCCTACTATTCTATGCCTACAATAACAACTATTGTGGGGGGTGGGGGGTCACTTTTACAGTCATATGAGCAAGACGCATGATCAACTGTCGGTAGGGTTAGAAAGGGGAATTGAGTTGGGTCACTAAACCAATCATATGAGAAAAACTTTTTGATCATTGGAAGATGGTTGATTATTATTCCCCCCACTTAATTAATCAACCTGTTAGAGTAAGGATTAATTAACCTGCTAGTGTAGGATTTGGGTCACTTCACTAGTAATATGAGCAAAATGTCAAACTTGTCATCACCCTATGTTCAATCTATTATTCCCCCCACCCCCTCTTTAGAATAGTTGTTGGGTCGAATAATCTACCAACTATAATTTGCCGACCCTTGAATAACAATAAGTGGGGAAGAATGGATATCGTGAAGAGTTTGCTCGCCCTCCTCCCGAGCTTCATTCTAAGAAAAGAAGAGATTTGCTTGAAAGCAAAGAGGAGAAACTATATTATGGATATAGCCAAAAGAATGTCTATTATGGCATAGTCACTTCACCCTAGAACTATATATTGGCAAAGCCTTCCCAATCCCAATATCTAGATAGGGCTTTCTGAGCTTCATTCCGTGCTCCCCCCTCCTCCCCAGTATGTGGAAACTCGAATCATGGTTACCAAAGGAGCCCCAAGAAGAATCAAACATTTCAGATGAGATCCATGGAGATAAAGTGGAAACACATGTGGTGACTAGGTAGAGTGCCTCACCTAGAAAATGGCCGAAAGCACTTAGTATGGAAATACCTAGATAAGGATACTATGATTAAATACATGGATTTGGATATGGCCCTACCTTCCCTCTCCCCTCAGTTCTCAAAACTTTTCATTTCTATGCAAAGCTAGAGCTATTGTAGTATTAATACCATTTGTAGGTGCGACTAATTCCCGATGAGGTAATTTAATAATTCCCCAAGGAAAAAGAGCACCTGCCCAGTTAGAAACATAGTCCCAATAAAAGGAACCCAGGGACCAAATTCTTCTTCACCAATATGAGTTCTAGCCAGGTCCCAAACAAATTCGAGAACATATTCCACAAAATTTTGTGTTCCATTCGAAATGATTTGTGGGTTTCGAACATCTAGAGTAGCTGAACCTAATAAGACAACAATTACAATCCAAAAAGTTATAAGTATCTATGCATGAACTTGAAACCCCTATATTTACCAATAAAAATGCTGACCTACTTCCACACCAGATATCTCCTAGAAATAATTCAACATGTTAATAGGAAATTGTACAATCTCCATATTACCTTTATATAGAAAGATGAACTTCAAAAAGAAATGATGTTGGTTCAATGACTGATTCCTTAATTATTTACACTATTATCAGTCAGGCTATGAAATAAGATAATGGAGCCAAGTGCGCTTTCGAACTTGTGGCAGCCCCTCTACGTGGTGTTCACAAGAGTGTGCTCTTCCCATGCCAGTTTCTCCAGTCAAAGAACCAGCTTACCCCATAGCTTCGGTGCACAGAAGCAGCACCACTAGCACCAACACCTGTTGTTTCAAACCTAGATGCAGATCCATACCCAGATCCCGTAGTAGCAGATCCTTTAGTTCGAGCATATCCATATCCTACAGTCCCATATCTAGTTCCAAAGGCCTACTATTTTAAGGGTGGGTCATTGTTCCAATTCAAAATGTAGAAGCAACAACTCTAGCATCATATATAGAGATGTATCCACTAGCATCAAAGAAAGTAGTTCACCATCAGCATGAAAGGCATAGGCAACTGAGGTAGACCACCTAGTTAAAGATCCAATTGACTACGAACCCGAAGCACAGATGGACAGGGAGACAAAAAGATATTAAACGCTTGACCTTCTAAGCGATGAACCATACCTAGAGCCGTAGCCATATGCATATACAAAGTGGTTTACCCGAGGGCAGAGGCTAAAGAAACCGTTGATCCAATTTTGTCTTTCTAATCGGATAAGAACTGACTATTGTACCATCGACTGCTAGCATCAGTTTCTTAAGCACTGTTAGCACCGGTTCCAGCGTCTGACCCTGGCTTCCAGTCATTGGCCTTTAATCATCAGTAGAAAGAAAAGGTAGGGTCAGTTGATCCAGTTTTCAAATCCATTGATTGAGATGAAGATGGAACCCTAGTAGCATAGGAGGCGGGAGCAGTATAGATTGAAATATCATCACCAGTAGGAGGAGGGGTGACAAATGGAGCCTGAAGCAGCTGTGTCTATTTAACCAGAAGCATCAATAGTTTCAACCCTCGTAGATGTGGTAGATGCATCTTTTTTAGCTTATTTTTATTATCTCAACCTTGGACCAACACCCTCATGTTATGGTATTTCATTCCTTCAACCACCGAGACCAAGGCACTTGTTCTTTCACCACCAAACTATGCACCTAGGTTTGGATTTCAGAATCGAGGTGGAGAATCGAATGTTATTGATAGGGATAAAGAGTTAGGTTTACGAGATTGTGATTCATATCCAATTGACAGCCACTACCTGTTTAACCACCACGTTAGTGAAATCGAGACCCAGTCCTAGGTTTCATTCCCGGTCTGGAGCTAAATCCATATGCATAGATAGGGCAGTTAGCTCTTGATTGTGATGTGCTCAGTAGCAGGATAACTGAGCAGTCTAAACAACTTCTATTCCCCAGCAGGGTGGGTGGGAGGCAATAGATGGCCTAGTACTGATGACCTTTCACCTTCCCAAATCATACCCTCCTAATGGAGTCCAGTCCACCTTACTACAGGGTCACGCACTTTTGGTTCACCCTCCCCTTATCCATTCTCCCACATTCGGGCAGGATCTCATCTGAAATTTCACCCACATTTGGGCAGGATCCGGTAGGACTGACTGTAATGACCAACTCCACCGTGAACTCGATGATAGAGCAAAATCTCCTGATCCTCCCAAGGCCCACGACTACGACACCGAGACCCACGAGAGATACCAATACGACTGCAGCTAGATAAATGAGTTAAACTCTCCACACCCCCCTTATCTCTTAGAGACAACGACACAGGCAGCACAGATTCCGATAGATCTCCTGATGATCTAGGACAACCACCGCCAATGCCAACATTCGATATAGGCACCATTTCAAGATAGGGCCCTTCATCCTGATGAATTGATCGATTCGCCCTACTATTCATATTCCCCTAGAACCAAAATAAATAGAGCGCTATGGTCTAGATCTGAAGCTACGATCTATGTGCCGCCATGATGAATAGTTCCTCAAAGTATAGAGAAGGGGTGCAGATAGATATATAGGGTCAATCTCAATCCCAATCTATAGATGGGATCTCTATAGACTGTAGATGGGGTTAGTCGACCAGGCTACCAAGCGATTATATAAGTTAGGGCCAACATCCTTCCTTAGGGGCCGATCTTGGTTGTGAGTCGACTTGATGGCCAACCTCTCCCCAAATTAGTTGGGTTACGTCCCACCCCAATGAATGAGTCGGCCCATTGAACTAAAAGGAAGTCATGCCCGTGATACTTTTGATAAAGTAAAGAAAAAGCTCCATAAAATTTTAGGAGCCCTCCCACAACTACTTTATCTTCCTCCCACAAGGAACGGCTAGTTTCCCACCCACCCTTTCCTACGATTCCCTCCCTCCCAACTATCTCCTCCCGCCCAGTGGGTCGGGAACAAGCCATTCCATGAAGCAATAGTTGCCATGGAAAGAGAAGTGGAACATGAGGTATTCAACCATGTAAATAGGTAGGGTCATGTCGCCTTTATTCCTTCCCCTAGATGTTGAGGAGGGGATGGCATAAAATATCGATACAAGTTGTAGTGGTGACCCAGCCGACAGAAGGATAGGTCGGCTTGCAACTGAATAGAGGAATGGATCGATGGATGAATACCTGCTGATGACTATCACTATGGATCGAATTAAGAAAGCAAGAAAGATAGGGCAGATCGATCCTGTATGTACCTATAGAGTTCACCCAGGGGGTGGTAGGTTTACTCGATGGAATATTGTTGGATCGAGATAGCCTCGCGGTTGCAGCTATTCGAGCTCCAAAACATATGCCCTTGCATGATACAACGGACGATGGTACATTGCAGCCGTCTAGACAGGAATATCATAAGCCCAATACTCGGGACCCACCATTGACGTGGACGGAAATTGGGGTCCCATGACATGGATGATGTTGTCATTTTTGTTTCGATGGAAAAGATTCTACGCAGGTCCCACTTTGCAGGCCCTTCTCATGGTTATAGGCACGTAGCTAAAATTTAAACCTCGCCGCTCTCACAGTTATGGGCACTGCATCACAGATGCTAAAAAATTATATTTTAAAAAATATAATGGCCAATCCATAGAAAGAGTCAATAACACAGTCATTTGAAAATTTTGGATTATTTTCATACGCATGTTGCATCCATGACACGAACGCTGCATCGTAAGGGATTTCAAGATCATCTTGATTGTTGAGGTTGAATGTCCCTGATTGAATCAAGAAGTCATTGAATCACGGAGCGAGGGACCTGCGTATCCAGTGGAGGTATTTGCGAAGGTGAGGACAAAGTCGGCCACAACAATAAGGCGAGTTGTATGCGATTATTGTTATCACTTGCTAACATGCAAATTTTTCATGTGCAGGGAGGAGGAGATATTGTAGCACAGGTTTGGGTAGGAGTTGTTGAGATTGGTGATTTGGGTCTGGTGAGAACGGTAAGTTCGAACCCTAATAGATAACATGAGTATTACTTGAAAGTTGTGTGAAATATTTTTGATTAACACTCAAGTTGTGTGAAAATAATTTAAACCATAACACATAACACGACATTTTTTTTATTTTTTAACATTTACCTTACCATGTTCACACCCCATTTCATGTTTTGTGAAAGTAGTTGAAACCCTAATGGATAACATGACATTCTTTTGTTTTCTAGCATTTACTTTTGTTCACTGTGAATTTTGTTTGTAATTTGCAGCATTGAAGTGGAGGTGTGAGGAAGCCAAGCGTGCATGCTTGTCTAGTGTCTAGGTGAAGAAGAGTATAAAGGTGTGTATATTTGCCTAATCACATGTGTTGATTTTCCATAGTGAGCGGAGCTGTGAAAGATGAAATGCCATTTTTCTCATTTTCTATATGTTAAAATTGATTTTTTTTAAAAGTGTTCGCTGTTTCCTTGTGCCAACCAAACAAAATGATGTTGTTTTATTTGTTGAAAGGTTGGATGATAGGGCCCAACATGTTGTTTTATTTGATATATTGGCTTTGTATAACTTTGAAATTGTTGCAATGCCTCATTTTTGTAACTGTTATGTTCCTTTAGCTAACCAACAATGTATATGTTTGTGTATATGTGTGTTTGTGTTTGTCATTCTCTCTATATCATGCACACACAAATAAACATACATAAATGCACAAATGAAACATTCCTCTTCAATCCCTGTCTGTCATTCTTTCTCTCTATATATCATGCACTCACACACACCTAAACATAAATATGATACTTTCTGACCTCCTGCTCACCTATGCAACATAATCCCCCATCGGTACAAAGAAGCAACTCTCATATTAACAGCCTACTTAGTAAACCCTAAAGGTTGAGACAAAAAATGATTCAGTCTACCGAGTAACCTTGTTGTAATATGTCATGTTTTTTAGTGTTGTATTTCTGTAGTCATATAATTATGCATATGTATGTGTGTATATTTATGTGATTGTATGCCTTTCAGTCTCTATCTATATATATCATGCACACACCCGTGTCCGCCCTTGTTGTCACCACTACTCGTATAATGCGTGTTTGCGCTTGCTGTCATCGTTGCTCGTATAATGTGTGTTTGTCATTGCCTATGTGCTCCAAAACAACTGACTAACCTTCCTATTCAATCCATTGGTACTCGTATTTTAAGTGTTTTGTTTCTCTACTCAACCAGTTATGTATATGTCATTCTCTCTATATGTCATGCACATGGACATGCACATATAGTAACATACATATATACATAGGCAATTATATGTTGCATGTTATATATACAGAGAATGACACAAACACATGCATCATTGGATGACTAGGAACAACAAAAACATCTCGTTCTTCCTATCACAAACAACTATCTATGATTTTTAGAAAAGTCAATAACACGAAGTTTCTCACCACTTATTCTAGGCACTCCTCCGCTAAACTGGCTCGAAAAAAGAAGGAAGAGTCAATAACTCAAAATTTGTCAAAAGATTTGAGATCGTTGATTGTGATCAACAAAATTAGGTTGAAAATGGTGTTATAAAACTCATGTTATTGAGATTTTTGAAAGTATTTTAAAAATCAAAGTCACAGCTAATTCAACCGATCACAATTAATGATTTTGTACTTTTTCAAAAATTGCGCATTATTAATTTTTTTGTTATTAACGTGTGGTTTTGGAGCCACTTTAGCCTCGAACGACATAGCTATCTAGGCTCCAAAATGTTAGTGTCACATTGATGGCATGCATAACATACATGCATACCCATGCCTAGTTGGAGGTGGGGCCATGCATGGGTTGTGACAACGTGGACTCGTCAGAAAGGATGTCCACACATTACGTCATGTTGCCTGGGTTGGAGGGGCGTTTAACACGCAATCGGTCAAACCACCAAGAGAGTGCAAAGTGCTTTGTTGGGTAGGTAGGAAAGTAGTGTGAGATAGTTGTCTCTGACCACTTATATCATACTATAACACGCAAGTAATTCGGGACAATAACTTGGAGACTTGAATTTGTTAGGGTTAGTTCAATAACAACGCATTTAATATTTATATTTTTATGTTGTGTGGTTAATAACATGCAAAGCCACTAACTTGGAAGGAAAGAATGTCCATCGCATGGGCAGTGACGATGTGGACATCACATGGGCCCTGATGACATGGGCTCGACATAAAAAACATGCACACCGTATGTGAGGTCATCGGATTTTTCGGTGAGTATAACACACAATCAGTCTTTTGCAAACTATCAGGGTTGCAACTAGAAATTGAGGAGTCTGTAAATTATGGGATATGGTGAAACTGAATGTGGATAGATTGTCAATGCACAATATTGCATGATTGCAAGGGGAAAGAACTGGCTGCATTGCAAGTGGGGAAGGAAAACCCAAGATGGGCTGCATAGAGATAGTTGTGGTCTTTTTATGTTTGTGTTTACTTTTTTCATTATTTGTTGCATTCATTGTTCATGGACTAATAATATTTGTCTTTTTCACTGCTATCTTATTAGGACAGATTAGATTTGTATTATTTTTTAAGAACTTATACCAAACACATTTGTACGCTATCTTCGTCATAGCTCTGGCACTATGGCTAACTAAAACATATAATTTTGGCGATATGCATTGCTTAGTGTTAGTTTATATTGAATGTTATATGCAATTTCAGATTTGAACATGTAGATTCATTCTATGTGTCTTGAATTGCATTTTCTTTCCACTGTAGACTACCACTAACACTAGTTATCCACGTAGGTTGTTCATTTTGAAGGATGATTAAGAAGTCCACTGAAACGTCCAAAATTTCTAGGTTTTTGCTCCCTCTACATGCTTTGATATTACGTGCACTGTACTGTCTCATTATTAATAATGATCAGGGCTTGTGTAATTTCTTATAAGAGGCTTTTTATATATATATATTGATGCATATTATTCTTTCATTCGGTAGAAATGTTTGAATAAAATTCATGTATTTTATCAAGTAATATTGATGGTCCTTAGCTTAAAGTGTTAATGAACGAAGAAAATGATCAATGTAGTTGTGTGCTTCCTTATAGTCTTTTTTGTACATGTGCTTCTTAGATAATAAGATATTATTCCCCATTTTGAAATCTGTAGAAATGTTATTTATGGAAATTGGCCTCATGGAACCAATGTTAGTTACATGAACCTTATATCTAGATTCTTGCAAATGATGTGTGCATTCCAACAACTGTTCCGTATATATGATATTCATCTGTGTTAGAGAGTTTACATTCATCTAAAAGTTTGCGTAAATATAGATTAGTAATGTTCATCAATGAAAGAGTACCATGTGTTTTTGACATTCCAGTACTGATTTGAAATGATATGTGGAGCGCGGTGGGACATGAGTAGATATTGTATGCATGTTGTTGTAGTGGTGGACATCTGTGATCGAGCCCTCCTTATCTGTGTATCATTGTTGTTCTCCATTTTTCTACATTGAATCATTCATAACAAGTTATTAATAATAACCTTATAGCAAGTAAGAGATACAATCTTTAGAATAGATAGTTATTTCAAAAGAGACATGTATTTCCAATAATGAATTGGTGCTCTTTATTGATAGTAATTAGTGTTAAAGAGTGTATTTTGAGTTTGGATGATGTGGCAATGGACACTCCTATCCTATTGGAATCCACAAAGCAGAAAATGTCTTTTCTTGGGAATATTTCGGACAAGCGTTTGTTGATGGTTCTGGAGTCAAATCATCCTCTAGTTCTTCATGCCTTCAAAAAGGTGATAGGGAAGGAATTTCTCTGTGCCAAGCATAGATACCGACTGAAAATGAATATCACCTCTATGTTTTTGGCTCTATACATTGAAATGGGCGTCGAGAAACCCAAAATGAAGCTATTGTGCCAAAAGCTTCTTCGCCACTGTTGTTTTGGGGAATTTGAATTGGTATTGGACAACATTGATGATTAGAAACATATCCCCATGGCTAATTAGTATTACATCTTGCATGAGGGAGTGAATGAAGTTAGGAAGTTCTAGTTAATTCAGACCATGAAACTAGAGGATTTCAACCAGAACAGGCTAGAAAGACAATGCAATTTGAATTTCTTGCCTTATATGGAAGACTATATGACACACCTAGATTTATTTGACATGGGGCAGTTTGTTCATGATGAAAATCTTCAGGGGAGGCAAGATATTGGTGTGACCAAGGATGGTCAGATTGAGGAGGGAAACAATTGGGGTTTGAGCCTATGTGAAATATGGATACCGGAGGGCATGAGGCTCATTGAAGAAATTGTGCATGGTCTGACCCATGTGAACTGTGGAATAGATTGTCTGGTGATTGTCCAAGCTCATGCTGCATAGATGGTGCATGAAGCTATATATGACTCCTCTGATAGCAAGGAATGACATTAGCCCTCTCTTTCCTTGTGTTTAGATCTATTACTACTTCTTGTTGTTTGGTTTTAGAAAGTTTTTGATAATATTTGGAATTTAAGTGGTTAATAGTAGATATAGAGCATACTGGCTCTCTTTTGTTCCCTATTCTCACTTTGAGCAAGTGAAATGCTATGGTTTCTTGCTATTTGTTTTATCATGTATATGACAAAGGGATAACGATACATAGACACCTCTGCTAAAAGTTTATAATCTATAGGATACAACTTGCATGAGGAGTTTGTGGGAATTTTTTTTATTTGACAAAGATTTTAACAACATATAGACACCTTTAATTCCTATAAATTTTTCCTACACAACAATACTAGGTCTTGGCCTATCTAGCTATTTATCAACTAAAAAAAAATTAGCATCAAAAGGGGAGGAACTAAATCGCTATGCAGTAGATTGTGATGGAAAGATTATCAGTGTTTTGTATGCTTTTTTATTGATCATTGGCGAAGTATAGTGACTATATTATAATTTGGATGGGGACATCTATGCACCCTTTTAGAGAAGATGCGTGATGGATCATAATCCATTATTTGTTGCAAATGGAATGAAACCTTTCCTTATTATTGTTAATGATGATCTTGAGTGGTAGGCATACAGATACTTCAAAGGGTCACCGCTTACTGGTCGTATATTGCATAGGCATCTGTAGGCATTATTTCACAGTGTGCGAATAACTGGTTGTGTTGCCATTCTGACCTTTGTCTTCAACGTGCAGTGTTATTGAGTTGTATAGAGAAAAATATATCTGAAAATTTAGGGGAAAAGATATAGACTTACTTGAACTTTGTCAATAGATAACCTTCAATACCCACACAATGCAAAGCCAAATGAACTAGGCAATACACACATATGGTAAAATCTACTCCATTGCACTTATATCACCAAAGACCTTGTGTTCAAAAAATGATTCTCTGAAAAGCACTGAACAAGAATATATGGTCAATGAATCTATAAAATATGAGGGATGCAAAAAAAATATGCTAGAATGCATACAGTAGGATCCAATGCTAGATTGGAAAATTGCTAAATTGCATATTAGGATTGACGAAGATGAAAAAATCTTGTTATATACAAGACGTTTTAAGAAAATGGAGGGATACAATTAAGATGGTTGGCTAGGATTAAAGGGTACGTATACAAAAAGATTAGATAATAAGATGGCATGTAGAAGAAATAATAAAATAATGAAGGGGTTGGCCAGATGAAGATTAAGCGATAAATGTCATGTGTCATAGACTGAAAAGTAAATGATTTAATTGTCCAAATAAAAATTTATTTATTTAATAGAGGAAGTGGGAACAATTTAATAAATAAAATATTTATTTCATTTACAGAAATGATATTGAAATAAAATAAAATATTTATTTGAATGATAAAAGGCTTAGAAGAGGAAAAATGAATTAATTATATAAATTAAAAATATATAATTTTTTTTTTTGAGATAAGTGCTATCTATAATGGGGGTAGCTCCCTATATTGCTCCAAAAAAGAGATTACATATTTCAACTTTACTCATGCTAGCAGTTTGAAATTCCTACCATCCTTCCCTAACCAGATAGAAACATACTTAAACACACAATCAACCTTACTATCATTTGTTACACAACCTTCTAAGACACACTTACATAACACAATTTACAAATTCTATCAACAATACTCTGCATTCAGGCCTTAGCTGCTACATTTTAAAGTCGACAAGAACGTCTGCATTCAAACAATTCTTAACCTCTCATGAACTAGAGGATCAACACTACATACTCACCCAAATTGAAGAGATTTTTTTGTAGATGCCTCCTAAATCCAACAATCCTTTGAGTTCCTGAGCCTACGAAAAGGAGCTAGGTTGCCATTGATCACTACACATCTGAACACTTCCCATGCATCATCCCCAAAATTTCTTATCCTTTCTCTTTCAGCCTCCCTTTCCCTCTTCTCTCTTCTTACCCTCTTTTTCTCACTATCCTCTGAATCCTCCTCGTTGCCTTCTTCACACCTGCCTAATTCACTACCTTCATCTGAATCAGAGGAGAAATAATTTTTAGGGTTGAAGTATACTTTCAGGGCACTCTCTTTAACCCCTTCCTACAACTCAAAAATGGTAAGGACCATAGCATCTTTGTTAACTCCTTTCATGAATCCATCCATTAGCTTGACACACCTTTCCCTTGATTCTAATATGTCCACCAGAGGAACCAACCTAGCCTCATATATAAAACCATTGCATCGGTGCCTATCTATGTTCAAAGAGACTTCCACCATGCAACAAATTACATCATGTATATATTCTTCTATATAAAAAAGGTCTTTGATCTGGACTTCCAGAAGCTCCTCACAATTCTGGCAACTGAGCCCTACAAAGTTCACCATCTTCTATGCCCTCTCTTTGGCTTTTGCACTAGAAAAAACTTGTATACTTCGGTCCTCTCCAATATATTCTCTATATAAGGCCGATGAACATATAGAACAGATCGGGGATCCAGGAAAAATCTTTGGAACTCTCAGTTGGAGGCTCTGAAAATATAATCTCAAATCTAAAGCACTCGATTACAATCTTTTATGTGAGTCGGGCTTAGAATGCCAACATATTTAGAACCATCTCTTTTTTGTCAACTCAACTCTAACAAGACAAACCAATAAATGCAACCTCATTTCTTTAAAATAGCTAAAAGCCACGCTACTAGAAAGGAAAAGCCATTTAAAATTTATGATTATTACAATACTCAGGATATAATAATTAAATAAATAAAATATTTATTTATATGAACATGAAATTCTTAGCCATCTACAATTGATAGTGTCTTTTGATAGAAATTAGACTTTTGTTCCTTTTTTCAGATCAAAGATGTCACATGCGTTCAGAGCTATGTTCAAAGAAGTTACTGCTTTTGCTTCACCTCTCTTTGAACCAAGTGACACAATGAAAGTTGGCTATGTTGCGGTTGGTTTTTCCATATGACACCTACTTGCATGTAAGTGCAACAGATTCAATTGATGAGACAACTTGTACTTTTTCTTAATTTTGTCATCCTTTTTAAGTCTTGTGATTGGGAGGTCAAATTTGTATACTCAGGAGGGAGTTGGGGATTCAAATCTAAGGCAGGCACCAATTGGCTGTTTGATTTTCAAGCCATCGACATGTGGTCTTCAAATGGATTTCATGGCCATATTGGTAATCATGTCTCTTGTTTGTATTACAATTTATTTCCACATGTGTGTGTTGTGATTACTGGAAGTAGGGTTTCATAAGTGGAAAAATAGACTACTTTATGGAGTTAAAAGCACTATTGATATCTGCTTTTTTATTCAACAACAGTATGATAATGTGTATGTTGGTGGGGAAGATGAGGCCAATGGGAATATAAAGGAGTGTGAGAATATGGTTGAGGATCATGGTGATAGTGAAAAAGAGGACGTCCATAGCGATTACAAGGCTACGAGCAAGGACAACGAAGGGTAGGGTGTTGATGGTCATGAACATGGACAATGAGGGGGAAGTATTGAGGTGTACTATTTGTTATTATATTTCATATCATCTCTATAATACCTTATTCTAGCAAAACTGAACATGATGTTTTGTTGTGTACAGTTTGTACAGCAAAAGTCTGACCACAAAAGAGAACATGTCGATGGCATGTTGTTCTACTTTTTTCTCTTCGGCAAATTTTCATATAGTGGATGCCATAGATTTTGGGATTTGGGGAGGTTGAACCTACATAGATTGTCTATGCACAACCTCCTATTATTGGAGGCCCTAAGATGCGACCGAGCACCATGTGCTACCAATAAACACATCTAGTGTCGTATAGAGACAACACGAAGATACATGAATAGGAAGGTGGGTGATTTTGAGTACCATATGATAGTATGGTACAATATGCAAACATAGCATGTAACTAATCAGGTTTGCAGAGATTATGGGACAAAAATATTTGATGAGCTTCTTGTCAAAGGGAAGGAAGAGAGAAATGAAGCAAAGTAGGTGTACAATAGCAGTCCATTGAGGGAGGAGAGATTGAAGAAGGTGTTAGAGGTAATGGAAAGAAAGCAACTTGGAAGAGAGGTAATTCCTAATGATTTTTGTATTTTATACTTCACTATAATGGATGTAGTTTTCCAAAGTACACACAATTGAGCTATCATAGGCTGCTGGGTAGGTGGGTTGTAACAACAGAGGCAATATTGAAGTGAATATGGGATTGTATGCATTGCCTGCAACAAATGTGTGACTCAACAACCATGTACCTTCTTCGTTGGGGAGGCAAAAGAAGATGAAGGCTACCACAGAAAAAAGGCTGACTTCAGTTGAGGTCAAATATTTGTCATCAAAGTTGAATGTTTGTTCATATATGTGTTTGCATTGCATATTATTCTTTGTACTCCATAGGGTTCTACATTGATTGTTCCATCCTTGTGATGTTAGGCTGATGTTGATGGGGTTAGTGGAGGGAGCCTGCAGTTGTCCGGAGCTTTGGCTGACACTGTATGTAGTGGGCTAGAAAAAGTATCTCGCAAACCTTAGACGTACATTAGGACAAAGCGACAGAAGGAGACGATGAATGAAAAGTTGAGTTCACCCAGAGACAAGAAGAATGCAGGGTAGTCTCCTGATTTGGGGTAGACATTGGAGGATACAAGCAAACATCAACAGGTAATACAAGAAGTTTTATGTGGCTAAACCGGTTGCAAAAGGAGTTATAAATATCTTGTTATTCACTTTTCTAAAAAATTTCCAAAAAATAAAAATTGTTGCTAAATCTACCCATCTTGATCAAGGATCTCTAATTTTTGAAAAATTTCATGTTTTTGGATTTTCGTGTTCTTGATGAGCAGTTTTGCAGCCATTTTTACCTTATATGTTTTCATATGGTTTAATTCTATAGTTAAACTCCTTTTGAATGTGTGCTCTTTTGCAGCATACTGTCATAGAAGGAAAAATTGATGAGAAGAAATGTTCCAGGGAAACAACAGTGACTTTGCAACTACACTCTGTGATGGGGATGCAGGGGATAAAGTGTGCCAGCCACCCATTTTGGTATTGTTCTATTGCGTTGACATGAATTGATTTAGTTATGTTGATGGCCAACAATACAAAAATTTTATTTACGTTAACACATGGATACATTACTCATGCAGCCAACTATGCAAAACAAGGAAGTCTGTATTGATAAAGACATACACACTCTTGTTGTTGGAGATGAAGTGCACCTTCAACTCAATGGGAAAGTTGTTGGTAAAGGTATTTTTGATGGGTTTGGGAAGGGTGTGTGATGTCACTACAATCCACTCCAATGAGGTTGTGCTAAAGTTCGAATTGTGGATGTCTTTCATGGCAATGCATGGTTGCCTTATCCATATTCCTTCTCCGAGTCATTATCAGACTCCCTTATGTTGTGAGAGGTGTGGGATATCAGATACCTCATCTATGTCCATCTATGGTAAGATTGCAACATCCTTTTCTTTGTTCCCTCATGCGACCATTTAAATTTTTTGAATGCAACAATATTGGTAACAGTCATTTGATGACACTTTTTATATGGTAGGTTATAGTTGTCAAAACTGCTGAGCCAAAAAATTAAGATATTAAATGCAATCTTGCGATCAGATGAACAAGTACGAGGCTTCAAACACTTGGCATCACCCCTCCTAAGCTACATAAGAACCCAAAGAAGCGTCAAGTCTTCTACTTTGTTGTCAACTCCACTGCGCAAAATAGGCAGAGGAGGCGATAAATATATTTTTGATGTGCTTGTCCCCCTTATGGGACTCAAAATAGAAGCTTGAATGCTTAGATAGTAGACAGTAATAATTATAGCCAGATACTCTAGTGGAAGAATACTCTTCATAAACCATTTGCATCCCATCTCAACTGCTTGGAAGCTAAAATTTGTTTAAACATTGTGTGTATCTGTAAACATTTATTTATGCATTTATTCTTTGTTTGTGTGTACATGTGAATAATTATTTGTGCATTTTTTGTGTGTATATTGTAATGCATCCCAAGAGATACCATTGTGGAACATCCTAATCTGCCTTGTAATATAATGCAACATAGCCTTTTTCTCAATTTATCATACTTCACAAATTTCTCTATGTTGTTGATCTCATGGAAACGGGGACAAGGCAACAACAAAGTTCAATGTTAATAAGTTAGTTTCAACCATAAAACCAAAACAAAGAACTAAAAACACTGAAAACGCTTGCTCTTTTTATTTGGTTTTCATTGCAATGCGATCTAACTATTTTGAGATGTTGCTCCAACCGAAATGATGTTGTTTTTAAACAAGATATCAAAATGTTTGACACTCGACAAAATTTTGGAAAGAAAACTTGGTCAACAAAAATAAAGTCATGTATCCTTTGTAGCAAAACGGTAAATGTGAGGTTCTTTTTATGCACCAACTGAAAAGTTGAGTTTGTTTTAGTTGCACCAAATAGAAAATGTGGAGTTTTTTTAATCCATTGGTGAATAACAAGAAATATGAAGTTCTTTGTTATGCACCAAATGAAAAAGTTGAGTTTGTTTTAATTGCACCAAATAGAAAATGTGAAGTTCTTTTTATCCCTTTGTGAAATAAAAGAAAGATGAAGTTCTTTTTTTATGCACCAAATGAAAAAGTTGAGTTTTTTTTAGTTGCACAAATAAAATATGTCAATTTATTTTTATCCCTTTGTGAAAAACAAGAAAGATGAAGTTTTAAACCAAAGAAATTAAAATGTTTAAACTAGCTCCTTCCAAAACTTGCTAAAAAAAAATTAGAAAATCTGCAACTAAAACATTCAAAAAAAAAAGTTAGTGCACATGGTGGGCTCACAAGCCTAAAAAAAATGTCCTGGAAGTTACACTAGTGTTTGATTCGCGTTAAGTTTATGAAATGATGTCATGGAAATGGGGACATGGCAACAACAAAGTTTAATGTTAATAAGTTAGACTCAACCATAAAACCAAGCAAAGAACTAAAAACCATTCCAAAAATATCAAAAGAGATTTCAAAAAGCATGAAAGAAGTTTAACAAAATAAAAGAAAGGAGAAGATCCTCCCTAAGATGCTTCCATGATGCCTTTTGACGCTTCTCCCTTGTTTCTCCCCTCTCCAAGTCCCAAATGAGTGTAGCTCTCATCTTTTAGCACTAGCCATGGATGTCATACAAAGATTCAAGATGGTTGGATGTGATAAAAAAATACTATGCAAGTGTAGATAGTGATGCTATGAAAAAAATCTATGCTCATACCAGTAGGGAAACAATACTCTAATGCTTCCTCCTTTGCTTGAGGATAAGGGTTCTATTTATAGAATAAATGGGGAAATGAAGGGTTAAGATTGAGCAATCTTAACAAGGGTTAGGATTGAAAGATATTCAATCCATGTGAGACTTTCAACCCAATCCCATGTTAAAAAGTGTCACCATGAGGAGGCTTGAGAGGAGAGCTAAGGAGAATTAAATGCTTGAGGGGACATGATGGTTACCCTAGGGGGTTGGGTTAGGGTTAGGTTAATGGATATTCCTTTTATCTAAGGGATAAATGGTTACCTTAGTCGAAGAAATAAATGCTTTGAAGAAACCCATGAGTCAAAAGGATGGTTAAGTTAGAGGCAAGTCTCTAACCAAAGGTAAAAGCTGAGTTAACCATAAATGGTTATGTAAGAGCCTTTAATGGTTTGGAAGACTTTAGAGGTTAACCATTTGAAGACATAAAGCCTTTAATGGTTATTGAAGACTTTGAAGGTTTTTGAGAAGTGACTTCCTTTTATTTAGGAATGTGACAATGATTAGGATAGAATTAGTTTAATTAGAAGGAGTTAGAAGAATCTAGAAGGGATTTAGGCATGCAAGTGGATTTTGTAGGAGAATACAACTAGGAGGAATTTTGGGATTTTCAATTAAAATAAAATTATTTATTTCAATTAAATGGTGTAATTTGCATTTGGATAGATATTTAAATAAATATTTATTTATTTAAATGTGAATGTGAATGTTGGATTTTATTTAAATAGATCTTAATTTATTTATATGAAAAAAAGGAATATAAAGCATTAAATGCTTGAAGACTTTGAGGGAAACCATTAAAGGCTTAAGAAGACTCTAGAAAGAAGCCATTCAGTTTGAAGACTTTAAGGGAAACCATTAAAGGCTCAAGAAGACTTTAGAAGGAAGCCATTGAGTTTGGAGACTTTAAGGGAAACCAATAAAGGCTTGAGAAGACTCTAGAAGGAAGCTATTAAGTTTGAAGACTTTAATGGAAGTCATTAAAGGTTTCAAGTGGGTGAGGATAAATAGGATTTTAAATAAATAATTTATTTATTTAAAATAGCTGTGCAACTTGCATTTGTAGGAAAATGCAAGTGGGTGGAGGATAAAGGTGATTTAAATAAAGTTTAATTTATTTAAATGTGAGAGATAGGAGTTTGGGGGATTTAAATAAATATTAATTTATTTAAATGTGAGAGAAGATTTAATTAAACAAATATGATTTATTTATTTAATTAATGGTCTAAATTTGGTTAAGTGAATTAAATTAAATAAATTGAATAATTTATTTAATTAATAGGAGAAGAGGGTTAAGATGAATTAATTAAATATTGATTTAATTAAATTAATTATTGATCGATGGTTAAATAATCAAATAAATACTAAGTATTCATTTAATTAAGTGGACAAATTTATTTGTCTACATTTACCCCTCTTTGAGACAGTGCAGTTTTATCGTGTCGTTTCAAAGAAAGAAAGATAGGTATGAGAAATATGCCCCAGAAATGTTAATTTAGTGGGTGGTATGCCCCCTCGAGAGATGGGCTGAATATTTTTCTAAAAATCAAGCGATCTCCCTAAAAAAGAGAAAGAAGTTAGGGATAGGTAGAATAGAAGAATTTAAAAGTTAGGGTGAAAGAATGGGAGAAGACAGAGTGACTATGGGGAAACGACAAGCCTCAAAAGTATACGGGGGTCACGGTGCAAGTGTAGTATTTGTTCTTTTGATTGATAATGTACAATTGATCAAAATTGGTTGGACAATCTGGTGTAATCTATTTAATTGCCCTGATTGAGTCAAAGCAAGAGAGTTGATGTCAGTTGTTCACTTGGATGAGATAAGTTCTAAGTAAGTGAATCAAAGTGACCTATTGGTGACTTAGATAATTGATGTAATTGCCTGATGAAGTCAAGGTATCTGAAGAAAAATAATCTTTGAGACTTGAGACAATTGATGTAATTGTCTGTTTTGATTGTGTTTGATTGGTTGACCAATTGATAGTGTTGGCATTGTAGGTTGGTTGTGATGAATCATAACAGCCCCATTGAAACTAGGTCTTAATGATAAATGCCTGTTGTAGTCTAGGTTTGTCATGATCGATTACCTGTTGAGACCCAAAGATACTTGATTAAAGTATATGTTGATAGTCTAGGTGTGCGTGAGTCGATGTGCCTATGTAGATAGAGTAACTGGGTTGATTGGGTTGATGGGAACCGATGAAAGGATTATGATGATGACCTAGATGGGGAGGGTGACGGGGGGATTCAATGTTAGATAGAAGGTTTGGAGGACCTAGGACCCATTCCTATGGAAGAAAATCGACAAAAGACAATATGCATTGTCATGACTATGTATGAATGATATGTAGCTATTATGAATATATGGATGGATGGAATGCAAAAGAATGTAATATATACAAATGAAATGGAATGATGATCCATAGTGCTTTATTTTTCATCATCGAGCATGGTAGTATCAATCTTAGACAAGGTAGTAGGAACCAAGTTTGGAGGATTGGACATGTAAGCAAGTAGTATAGATAAAGAATATGGACCCTCCATTCTGGTTCATGTGCAGACGGTTGAGGTATACATTGTAGTCAGTAAGCCATAGTGATCCATGACTAGATTTTTTCATATGATCACGTAGCTTAGTGAACTTCCTACGTAGACACCATTAGTACATGCCCCATAATTTCATTGGAATAATTCACAGATAATAAACAAATGATACTTAGGAACCATCTCGACTACTTAATCACTTGTGGATATCCCAGAGTAGCATAGGAACTTGATATAAATGAATAAATTACTTAGAAAACCAAGTAAGTATTTGATAGGTTAAACAAAATTTTCGTATCAAAGAAATTGTTATTTTTGTCTTTGTTTTGGTAAGGAAGGATGCATCCTTGTTAAGATAGTTGTGTGTCGATGTTGATTGTTTGGTGATTTGATAAGTGATCATTGTTGAAGTATCTCAAAAAAATTGTTTGATGTTGGTGTTGATGCGTATCTACAAAGGTTTTTATGCATTGCCATTTTTTTTTTTTTAAATGTTGTATGATGTTTTTGGATTTTATGAGTGTTTTGAATGAAGAGCTCAATGAATCATAAGTAATGTAAAATCCACTTCCATCAATAGGTTTAAGATAATTGCCCCCAGTTTAGACATGACTATGAAAAAGAGAGATGCAAGATGCATGAAGTACTATCCTTGATTGCAGATAAATAACAAGCCATGGTTTGACTGATGGATGTGTGGATGCACTGAATGTGATTGCAACAAGTCAGAAAGAAAATGGAGCCATAGCCTTTACAAGTGGCACATGTTTACCAAGTTTTCACCATCGTACTTACCCAAGGTGCCATCAGAGTAGTTGTTCACTGTTTGGATGCATGATTTTTCTTTACTATTTTAATTTTTTCTTATGTATTTTTTTCAGGACATTTATCTGAATGTTTTTGGTGTTTTTCCTGGTATGTATTGGAGCCTGATGCTCTGTACAACTTATTTTTGAAACCGTTTGAGGTGAATTTTGTTGATCAGATCTACTAGCGGTTCCCTTCTGAATTAGCCAACTGATATGCTCCAGACCCAAATACAACAATGATAACATATGGACCCAACTAGTTTGATTTAAACTTTCCCTGATGTTCTCTATTTGGTTGGTTATGAGGATTTTTCCTGAGAACAAGATCACCTACCTCAAATGTACAAGGTCTAACCTGATGATTAAAGCTTCTTCTCACACGTTGTTGATAGGCTTTGACGTGGTTGTATGTAGCTTGTCATTTCTCATCAAGTAGTTCCAAGTCTTGAAGAGGAGAGACTCGATATGCTTCATCATCTATCAGATTATGCAAGGAAACTTGTAAAGATGGTATCTCAACCTCAATAGAAAGGATGGCTTCTGCACCATAGACCAGTGAGTAGGGAGTTGCACATGTAGGGATTCAAATGCTAGTTCGATACACCCATAGTGCTGAATTTAATTGAACGTGCCAATCATGATCAACATCATTGACTATCTTCTTGAAGATTCTCAATATGTTTTGGTTTGATGCTTCAGCCTAACCATTTCCTTGTGGGTAATAGGGAGTGGAAAAGTGGTGTTGGATGTGAAACTTCTCATAGAGCTCCTAGACATTCTGATTTTTGAAAGGAAGCCCATTATCTGTGATGATGGACATGGGTACACCATACCGGGAGATGATGTAATTAAGGATGAATGAGGCGATCTTCTTGCCAATGACTTGGGTAAGTGGAACAACTTTGATCCACTTTGTGAAGTATTCGGTGGTGGTAATAATGAATTTGTGGTCGTTGGATGAAGATGGATGAATTTTACCCACAAGGTCAAGTTCCCATTGACAAAAGGGCCATGGTGTTGTGATTGGTTGTAATTCCTATGCTGGTGCATGTATCAGGTCTCCATGAACTTGGCATTTCTTGTATTTTCTGATAAAATAGTAGGAGTCTTTTTCCATGGATGGCCAATAATATCTAGCGTGCATGATCTTCTTTGCTAGTGAAGGACCGCTTGAGTGAGTCCCACAAATTCCTTCATGTACCTCTTCCAAGGCCTTTGTTGTCTCATCCTATTCCAAACATCAAAGGAGAGTACCATCAATACTGTGTCGGTATAGGATTTCAGCAATGATGGTGTATCGAGTGGTTTTGTGAATGAAGGTTTTATGCTAGTTATTTGATTGGTTAGGAGGAAGTGTGTGACCACATAGGTAGGTTAGAACTCATTGTACCATGGGGTTTTAGAACCGACAAGGCAACATATCATCTCAAATTTGGGGATATCATAAGTGGGAATCCAAAGTTGTTCTACCAAGAACTTGTAGCATGTTGAATTTTGTGGAAGATCCAGGAGAGATGTTATTGTAGCCATGGCATCAGTATCTTGATTCTGATCTCTGGGTATATATTCAAAGGTGATATTTGTAGATGATGGTTTAAAATTTTTGACCATTTGCTTGTACGACATGAGTTTATCATCCTTGGTATGATATTCATCTGTTACTTGTCGGATGACTAGTTGGGAGTCACCATATATGTGTAGCTCTTTCAATTTTCATTGTATCACTAGTCTGAGCCTAGTCATCAGGGTCGCATATTCTTCTATGTTGTTTGTACATGGAAAAGTTAACTTGTAAGACTTCGGGATGCTGTCACCTTGAGGTGTTGTAAACAAAATGCCTACCCCCGAGCCATGTCTAGTATATGAACCATCAAAGTATAGTTTCCATGGTTGTGTTGTTGTGATTGGGAATATCTCGTCATCTGGGAAGTTAGAAACAAGAGGATGATTGCCTATGAGGGGTGCATCGGGCAACTGATCTGCAATAACTTAGCCCTTGATAGCCTTACGGTCCACATACTCAATGTCAAATTCACTTAGAATCATCACCCATTTGGCCAAGCGTCCTGTTAATGTTGCTTTGCTGAGTAAGTACTTTAGTGGATCAATCTTGGCAATGAGTTGTACTTTATATGTTAACAGGTAGTGCCTCAGTTTAGTGGTTGGCAAGATTACTGCTAGGCAAGCTTTCTCAATAGATGTGTAATTAGGTTCATAGCCAACCAGTGTGTGAGAGATGTTGTAAACAACACACTCTTTCCCTTATGCATTATATTATGCCAGTAGTACTCCCAATGCTACATTTGTTGCTGAAATATAGAGCAATAGAGATCTACTTGGATCTAATGGGATTAACAATGGTGTATTCATGAGATAGTCCTTAAGCATCTGGAATGCTTGCTGACATCTGGCATCCCATTGAAAGTGGATGTTTTTGTGTAATAGATGTGTGAAAGGATGACACTTTTTTGCTAGTTGCACAATGAATCTTAGGATTGATTGTAGCTGCCCTTGTAGTGTCCTTAATTGACTAATGTTCCTTGAAGGTGGCATATCCATGATTGCTTTGACCTTTACTGGATTGACCTCAATTCCTTTGCTTGAGATAATGTATCCTAGAAGCTTCCCTGAGGTTACTCCAAAGACACATTTCTTTAGATTGAGTCGAACATGGTATTGTTCTAGTCTGTCAAAGATTTTATCTAAGATTTCCAGATGACCTTCTCTTGTTAATGATTTAGCTAGTAAATCATCAACATAATCCTCCATTATGGTATACATCATATCATGAAAGATGGTGGTCATATCTCTTTGATAAGTCACCCCTACATTCTTTAGACCAAAAGGCATCACATTCCAATAGTATGTTCCCCATGGGCATGTGAAGGCAGTTTTATGTTGATCTTCCGGTGCGATCTTTATCTGGTTGTTACCTAAAAAACCATCCATGAGAGAAAGCATGGCATGTCTTGATATTAGGTCCATGATCATATCAATGTTTGGTAGGGGCAATTCATCCTTAGTACATGCCTTGTTTAGATCTTTGAAATCTGTGTAGATACAGATGCCCCCATTTTGTTTACGGATAGGTAAAATGTTGGAGATCCAATCTACACAATCGATTGGTTAGATGAAACCAACATCCAGGAGTTTCTTGAGTTCTTCTTTGACAAGAACAATAATCTACAGGTGCATCTTGCGAAGCTTCTGTTTTACCTGTTTAGCTCCTTTTGCTATGGTGAGGTGATGCATAACCAAATCAGGATCTAGACCAAGCATGTCTGTGTATGACCATGCGAAGTTGATCTGATGCTTCTGGAAGAATTCTACAAATTTAGGTTATTTCTTTGGAGTTAAAATAGATGCCAGATGTATTTGGTGAAGACTCTTAGGGGTCCCCACATTGAATTCTTTTGTTTCCTTGATGAGGATCGTTGATCATTCCTGATTTGTACTGGAGGGAAGGATGTCAAACCTTTCATCCGTAGGAACCTCAGAGAGCTTTTCATCGTTGGATACACTCTTTCTTTTTACTTTTTTGGGATCAAATAATGCCACAGTGTGGTTTTCACTAGAAGATCCATGTTTTATTGTGATAATTTTTCAGTTGAAAGGTTTGGCATCCACCCCAAAGTATGTTGCACTATTAAGTTCGATGGCGAATCCAGCTTTGTGATCCCTGCTTGGTATGTTATCTCGTAGTTCCAAAAATTCAATGATCACCTCATCATTTTGGAATTGGTCAAGGCATGGGGGATTTGGTTGGTTCCATTCGATGAGTTCAAGATGGATAATGGGCATCACATCATCGACCAGGTTCAATTCATGGGATGTGTTAGTCGGGGTTAAGACATTGTGTTGAAGGTCATTGATGGTTCTCTCCCTATCAGAATCAGGCGTAGGATGTGATGTAGGGTTTGTGGAAGGTGTTTCCAGTTCAGGAACCCAAGAGGTTTTAATCTATGCCTTTCTGTAAATAGGGATTTCTTTGTGAGGTGGAGGTGGTGATGTGTCATCCTCATATGAAGTATTGAGATGTACGGAATCAAATTCCAACTCATGTGAGTAAGTCTTTGAGTCACTTTCTAGTATCTAATTACTATACCAAATCAGTATATCCTTTGAGTTGAACACTGCAGGTGTGATCGCCTGGTGTACTTTTGGAGATGCAATGGTTGGTGTTGGGAGGAGGACTATTGGTATTAGTGAATTTGATACTGGGAGTATCAGTGTTGTTGAATCTGTTGTTTTTGATGGACTTATCATTGTTTTTGATGTTGTTGATGGAATGAATGCTACTAATGGTGTTGATGTAGTTGTTGCTACTGACGGGGTTGCTGGTTTGATTGGTGGGATGATTGGCATTGTAGGTAATATTATCGGTGTTGCTAGTGGGATAATGGGTTTTGCAGGTATTTTTAGCAGTGTGAGTGGTAATGTGGATGCTACTGATGGGATTTTCAGCCTTGGTGGGGCAATTGGTGTTGTTCTTGCTACTGTTGATATAATCAATGCTGGCCTCTTTAGAGTATTATGCTAATATAGAGGTTTGTTGGGTTTCCCTTTGAATCTAAACTTAGGAAGAGCCTCCTTTTGAAAATCTAATCCAATGTGATCTTTGGGCTTCAACTCAGGCTACAATGACTCATGTCATCCTTGCTTACAATGTCCCAAAGCACTATGACCATCATACCCCATTCTTTGCATAATGGTAAGGCCTTTGCCATATTGATCTATAGGAAGCTTAGCATCTGGGACTTGTATGGTGATAGGGTCTTTATAGATCCATTCTGCAAGGTCCTCATCTCTGGTCTCCTCTTCCTAACTTTTTCCAAGGATAAAAGGCCCCAAAGTGCATGCTTTCTTAGTTGATGGAATTTGAAGAAACTTTTGAGGCTTACCATGAGTTCTAGGGGAAGTGGGTAATTGCCCAACACAAAAGAGTTGGCTTAGATTGTATTCCCCAAGACCTTCCTCTACCATTTTCATTTTCAGCTTCTCTTTCTTTGGTATAGTAATGTTTGAACTGGAAAGAGAGGTTAGACTAACATATGGTGTGGATAGGATGGCTTCTCTATTGTTAGGAATGATGACTTCTGGTTGATGGTTAATATTGTTACAATATGAAAATGGATTTGCATCACCCAGGATTCTGATTTCTACATCGTTTTGGAGAAAATTGATACACTGATGATAGGTGGATCGAACAACTTGCATGATGTGTATCCAAGGTCTTCCTAACAAGATATTATATGGAAGACGAAGGTCCATAACTTGACAGATGATGTGCCTCACTACTGGGCCCACTTAGATTGGTAACACAACTGCTCCTTTTGAAGAGCGCTCCACATCATCATAGGCTTTTATTGTTATCTTTTTGTGGGGGTCCACTGATTCTACTGCATATCCCAATGTTGTGACCAATTGTAATGTACATATATTTAGACCTGCACCATTGTCAATCAAGACTCACTTGATTCTGTGTTTGTTGATAAATCCTTCAATATAGAGTGAGGTGTTATGAGGTTGTTGGAAGGATGTATTGTCGCTTTCAGAGAAAGTGAGACATGGTGATGACCTCATATTACCAACCATAGCTTGAAATTGATCTATATTAGGATTAACAGGGACTGACACTTCTTGGAGAGCTTGATCCAAGATTGTTTTATGAGATGGGGATAAACACAAAAGCTCTAAGATGGATATAAGTACGGGAATATTATCTAACTATTCCATAAGGTTATATTGCTTTGGGATGGATATTGTGCCTTGTGGAGCTTCTTTAATAGTGATCTTTCTACGACATGTAACAACATTGCAGGTAGGGTTGGGATCTTTGATGGTGAGGGTTGTAATTTTTTCACTGGCATCATATAGGTGATCTATAATATAATTATAGGCAGCTCGCGTATAATTAGTTGGATTTGTGTCTCACCCTGAAGTGGAAGGACCCCTTTGATCTTGTGATGGAAGCAGATTCTTAAACATGAGATGATCATTATTAGAGGTTTTTGGGTCATGTTCTTTGATTTCAATCTCTCCTCAGCCAATAAGATCTTTCAGTATGTGGCAGTTACTTGTTTTATGCCCTTTCCCTTGGTGGTATTTGCAATGTTCATTATCTATCCACCATGGAGGTTTGACCTGAGGTTCATAGTTAGATGTCTTTGGTAAGGTCACGAGATTTGAAGAGACCAATTGACGTAACACTATTTCGATAGGTTCCCCTAAGGGAGTGTATGTACGTTTTGGTTTATAATTTTGCTGTCGTTGTCTTGGTTCCTCTTGCAGTGTATTGCAACCTTGATTTTGTGGAGGAGCAACCATGCTATTTTTAGGAGGAGGATTTTGCCCTGGAAATGGGACCATAGGTTGTGCACTCTTGATGATCCTTGCATCTACGACCCCATCATTAATGATGTTCTTGTTTTTATTCCATAAGTTAGGTTTATCACTATTAAAACAAGGGTGAGGGCCATCTTTTGGTTCATTGTATATCTTGATAAGTCCCTTTCTGATAAGTGCCCGTTCTCATTTTAATCCTTGGGTGATCATGTCATCAAAGGACTCTATTCCCTTCATGCCTAGGTGTAATTCCATCTCATCATTTAAGTTGGAAATAAATATTTCCACTAGCTCTCATTCAGGTAGCTAAAGAGAACGTCTACTAGACAGTTGCCTCCACTGTTGCAGGAAGGCTGAAAATAGCTCCTCTAGACTTTCTTTAGTTTTTCACATATCTGTCATAGTAACATCACATTCTATGTTGTGTGAATAATGTGCGATGAACTTTTGGACCAGTTCTTCAAATTTCCTAATGTCGCCTGTCAATCGGGAAAACCATTGTGTGGTTGTGCCTCCCAAACTCTGAGGAAAGAGGCGCATTAGATATGTGTCTTCATATGCCACTTCTAGGAAAGATGAGTGAAATTCCCTGACATGATCTCTAGGGTCTCCTTTTCCCCGATACTTTTCAAACTTATGTGTTTCAAACCCTTGCGGAAAAGGTGGCATATGTAGATTCCTATCAAAGGGATAGGGACAAATATCATTAAGTGAAAATTGGGTAGTTTTCAAACCACTGTGGAGTTGTTGGGATAGATTCTCGACTTGTTGCCTCAACATGTCAATATCATTAGGAGGAGGAGGAGGAGGGGGATTTCCTTAATTAAGGTCATATCTGAATTTATCTCAACCTCTTCCACCCTCGTTACGGCTATGGTGTTCTGATTTTTCCCATAATTGTGCGGTATCAAAATCAGAGGGTAGTTTGGCTCCCTCTTGAGAAAGTCTCAAAAAATAAGCATTGGCATTGTTTTTGAGGATTTCATCAAAAATTCGATTGAAGAATGGGTTGTGTTGTGCCCTTTCTATTGCTTCAGGATTGGAAGTACTAGGATTTTCATCATTTTCATTTCCTCCAAGAGCTTCTTGGAATTCATTGAGATTTTCCTCCTCTTCCTCTTCGATCTCGAGTTGTCTAGTCCTTGATCTGGTTTGAGTCATTTTGTTTGAAAGTTGTTGTTGAAGTTTGGTGAAAATGATTATGAGTTGATGATGGAATGAGAGATAAATGTTTGGTGAAGTGTTTAGAATATGGATCTCTAACACTAAAGGTTTGATGTTACCAAAGTTCTCTTATGAGTTGCTTTTTTTTTTAACAATGTTTGATATGATAAGATATAGTAAGGTCAGAGATGTGTTACAGATCAAGCTACCCAGTAACAAGAGGATGCACTCATAGACTAGTAATAACTTGCGTAGAAATGCCTCTTAGGATGAGTTTATCCTAGATGTAGAGACACTCTAAAGAGTGATATGTTGTTTTGATTCAAGAAATATCTATAAAGAACTTAGGACAAGACCTTTTTATGTTTCGAGAGTTGGAATGGATTGATGATGTATGAATGTGAGAATGGATGGAATGTCAACTTCAATAAAAAAATTTTGTTACATATGGGACAAATTCTTCCTCTTCTCTCTTGGGGGTTGGTGGTTCTTCCTGAGCTATGTTATATGTAATGCAGATGTTTGGAAAGAAAGCAGGGTTGATTTTGCCTCCTTTGTTTTTATGATAACTCAAAGCTCTATACTGAGTAAAATCTCTGATGTTCAAGGGTTCTTTATCAAACTCGTTGGATTTTCCTTGAAGATATAGACATATATGATGCAAGAAGGCTTTGTGTGAGACAAATATTTATCTATTGAGATAGAAAACTTTCCTTCTTTTGAGGAAAGCCTTTGAGCTCAATGGTCCTTTCTTCAAATTGATATGTTGATAAAGATTCCTCTTTCTTAAAATGTGGAGGATGGTCATATAATTTGATATCTGGTTTTTCACATTGTTTTGATTTTTGCCAAATGTTGTTTTTGAAAATTTTGTGTTGGATGAATACTTGTTTTTGAATTGGTTCTGATTTTCTTTGACAAGAAAACAGAGCAAGCACACAAAAACAATAATGTTGCCTCAAAAAGCACAAATAAGTGTGGGTCTAAATCAACCCAATCTTTGAACTCTTTCACCCCTTTTTCAAATGTTTTTGTATGTTTTTCCAAAAACCTGAAGTCGGCTCAATTTATCACTGGTCTGACACAAAATGAAGAAACTTCAAACACACTTTATCCCTAAGGTCAAATGGCCAGTTGCGATAATTTCAGCCCACATCTTGACATTTCTTCAACTTTGGTACTACATACCTTATGAATCCCGCCATAGCAGGTAAGGATGTGATATACAAAGTCTTGCACGAGCATAACAAATAGATGATCCCTATGATGGGGGAGTCACCACTTTTATCAAGCTACAAGTAGCCTTTCAAAAAGACATGTTTCTACTCAAGGAAATATGTATGGTGAGTATCTTGGGAGCAAAACCATCTATGCTCTTGCACTGAATTTATCACAAATATCCTCAATCAATAGAATGGGTGGGTTTCTATATAAAAAGGTGTCTAGTAATGTTCGATGTTTTTAGACATAAGTTCATTATGCAGTGACTCACTTAAGAGCCTTCTAACTTGTGGTGGGGCCCATTTTTTCTTTCAGAAAGTTACAATGTAGGAACAACTATACCCAAGGCTACAACTTTTGCTCACACCTAATTTCTATAGCGGCTCGAAGGATTTACCGCGCGAGATCGTTCCCAAGAGTGATGTGTCTCTTGGCAGGCCTCTCTTAAAAATATAACATTTTGAGTGTTACTAACACTTTTCTCTTGCACCTAGGACCATGAAAGCCAAGGGAGAGGATAGTGTGTGTTAGAAGTAGGACCACTCGACAAACATTGCACAAGTGTGCCAATCACTAAAAATACTTGTTCTTTTTAACTGTTTTTCATTGCAATGTGATCTAACTATTTGGAGATATTGCTCCAATAGAAACGGTGTTCTTTTTAACAAAGATATCAAAATGTTTGACACTTGACAAAATTTTGGAAAGAAAAACTGGTCAACAAAAATTAAGTTGTGTATCCTTTGTAGCAAAATAGTAAATGTGAGGTTCTTTTTATGCACCAAATGAAAAGTTGAGTTTGTTTTAGTTGCACCAAATAGAAAATGTGAAGTTTTTTTAATCCATTGGTGAAAAACAAGAAAGATGAAGTTCTTTGTTATAAACCAAATGAAAAAGTTGAGTTTGTTTTAATTGCACCAGTTCTTTTTATCCCTTTGTGAAAAACAAGAAAGATGAATTTTTTTTTTATACACCAAATGAAAAAGTTGAGTTTGTTTTAATTTCACCAAATAAAATATGTGAAGTTATTTTTATCCCTTTGTGAAAAACAAGAAAGATGAAGTTTTAAACCAAAGAAATTAAAATGTTTAAACTAACTCCTTCCAAAACCTGCACCAAAAAAATTAGAAAATCTACAAATAAAACATTCAAAAAAAAAAGTTAGTGCACATGGTGGGCTCACAAGCCTAAAAAAAATGTCCTGGAAGTTACACCAGTGTTTGATTCACGTCAAGTTCACCAAATGATGTCATGGAAATGGGGACAAGGCAACAACAAAGTTCAATGTTAATAAGTTAGTTTCAAACATAAAACTAAAACAAAGAACTAAAAACCATTCCAAACATGTCAAAAGAGATTTCAAAAAGCATGAAAGAAGTTTAACAAAACAAAAGAAAGGAGAAGAGCCTCCCTAAGATGCTTCCATGATGCCTTTTGATGCTTCTCCCTTGTTTCTCCCCTCTCCAAGTCCCAAATGAGTGTATCTCTCAACTTGTAGCACTAGCCATGGATGCCATATGGAGATTCAAGATGGTTGGATGTGATAAACAAATACTATGCAAGTGTAGATAGTGATGCTATGAAAAAACTCTATGCTAATGTCAGTATAGCAACAATACTCTAATACTTCCTCCTTTGCTTGAGGATAAGGGTTCTATTTATAGAAGAAATGAAGAAATGAAGGGTTAACATTGAGCAATCTTAACAAGGGTTAGCATTGAAAGATATTCAATACATGTGAGACTTTCAACCCAATCCCATGTTAACAAGTGTCACCATGAGGAGGCTTGAGAAGAGAGATAAGGAGCATTAAATGCTTGAGGGGACATGATGGTTACCCTAGGGGGTTGGGTTAGGGTTAGGTTAATGGATATTCCTTTTATCCAAGGGATAAATGAATGTGCAAGGGTTAAAGGTTACCCTAGTCAAATAAATAAATGCTTTGAAGAGACCCATGAGTCAAAAGGATGGTTAAGCTAGAGGAAAGTCTCTATCCAAAGGTAAAAGGTGAGTTAACCATAAATGGTTATGTAAGAGTCTTTAATGGTTTGGAAGACTTTAGTGGTTAACCATTTGAAGACATAAAGCCTTTAATGGTTATTGAAGACTTTGGAGGTTTTTGAGAAGTGACTTCCTTTTATTTAGGAGTGTGACAATGATTAGGATAGAATTAGGCTAATTAGAAGGAGTTAGAAGAATCTAGAAGGGATTTAGGCATGCAAGTGGATTCTGTAGGATAATGCAAGTGGGAGGAATTTTGGGATTTTCAATTGAAATAAAATAATTTATTTTAATTAAATGGTGTAATTTGCATTTGGATAGATATTTATTTATTTAAATGTGAACGTGAATTTTGGATTTTATTTAAATAAATCTTAATTTATTTATATGAGAAAAAGGAAGATAAATCATTAAATGCTTGAAGACTTTGAGGGAAACCATTAAAGCCTTAAGAGGACTCTAGAAAGAAGACATTAAGTTTGAAGACTTTAAGGGAAACCATTAAAGGCTTAAGAAGCCTTTAGAAGGAAGCCATTGAGTTTGGAGACTTTAAGGGAAACCATTAAAGGCTTCAGAAGACTCTAGAAGGAAGCCATTAAGTTTGAAGACTTTAACGGAAGTCATTAAAGGTTTCAAGTGGGCTACGATAAATAGGATTTTAAATAAATAATTTATTTATTTAAAATAGTTGTGCAACTTGCATTTGTAGGAAAATGCAAGTGGGTGGAGGATAAAGGTGATTTAAATAAATGTTAATTTATTTAAATGTGAGAGATGAGATTTGGGGGGATTTAAATAAATATTAATTTATTTAAATGTGAGAGAAGTTTTAATTAAATAAATATGATTTATTTATTTAATTAATGGTCTGAATTTGGTTAAGTGAATTAAATCAAATAAATTGAATAGTTTATTAATTAATAGGAGAGGAGAGTTAAGATGAATTAATTAAATAATTGATCGATGGTTAAATAATCAAATAAATACTAAGTATTCATTTAATTAAGTGGACATATTTATGTGTCTACAGTTGCTATAATCTATTTTCATATATTGCACTACCATGTTTTCCATGTCTCTTCTTTTGTCCAAGTGTATGCTAAATTTGTTTGTTGTAATTGTCGAACATGTCCCGTTTTCGTTTTAAGTTATGACAGTTGAATAAAATTTTCTTATTGACTTTTTTTTAAACATACCATCTGAAAGGAATTAAAAATTTAAATTAACAATCAAAACATAAAATTATGAGACCAACACAAAACTTTCATGAAAAATATGTTTAATGGGTTGATTGAAAACAACAGGTGGAGGAACAATGAGTGATGGAGTCAGTTTCTGCAAAAGTGCATTCCCAATTGCAAGGTAACATGGCGGCCAGTCCTCCCTCCCCTCGACAGCTATTTTACATCCAAAATGTTAAAATCATACATCTTGTTATTGACCTTTTAGTGTGTTATTGCCCATTGATTTTGTGTGTAAGTGTTGTGATTTTGTGAAATGTCAATAACACGATGTACGATTTTAAGATTTTGGAGGCAAAGTAGTTGCAACCCCAATTGTTTGGCCACTGAGCATCACATATTTAGTTCAAAATTGTATTTTCTCATTTTCACACAAAAATGGAAGATAAACTTGGTCATTTCATGTTTATTTAAACTTTTCTTTCATGCATTTTCCATTGTCTTTTACATTTTCTTTCTTTGATATCTACTAATATGCCTTCTTTTGTTAATGTTTGTAGGGACGACAATGGGAAAAGTAGGGACATGCAAAAGAAAGGTCACTGAAACACAACTTGAGGTGGATGGAAATCCTGCAAAGAGTTCACCCAACCTCAGGGTCTTTGATGTTTGCACCTCTATTGGGAAAGGGAAGATGACAACAAAAGAAACACCAAAGCATGGGGCCTCCAATGTTCTCACCTCTCATGGTTTAGGGAAGATGACAGAAAAAGCAATACCCACTTGCTAGAGTCGAAGGATCATCAGAGCCCTCATTGCATCGCCAATCCAAAGTTTGACGCCTTGCATGTACAACTACTAATGGACAAGGTTCAAATTACCGAGGAGGAAAGCGAAAGGCTGAAGGGGAAGGTTACTAATCTGGAAAGGAGATACAGTGAATTCATGAAGAATATCATGGAGTTTATGTTGGCTTGATGATGATTGTAATGTATTCTTATTGTCATTGATGAAACACTCTCACACACATATGTGATAACATTGACTACCGGTATAATTTCAATTGGCTTACACTTCCAACCGGTATGTTGAAGGTTTATCTATTAACTGATACTTTGTGTCAACCGGTATGTAACTATGAGATAACCTGTGATAACACCAAATCGACATCATAATCAAGATGGAGATGAAGAAGATGATCTAGTGAAAACTCCACGACAACAACTCACTCTCAGCTAGTATTAAACTGCTCTAAACCAGTATCTATTTCTGTGATGAGTTACCAGCACCACTGGTTTTGGTGGTCATTCTTGTGATGAGTTGTGAGTATATGTCTACATTCACTGCACCTAGGAAATTGTGTTCCTATGACTGACATAAGGATTGTATGTCTATTTAAAGACATCATATAGAAACTTTAAAAAAAAGAAGTCAAGTAGATGATAGAGAGTTTTTATTAAAAATGAAAAAGCTTTTTGTTAAGAAGTGATAAATGCAGAGCAGAATTGAATGAACTTAGAAGGATCTCATCAATAAAGTCTTGTGCTACTCAGAACAGATCAAGCTACTCTTGTTGTTTTCTAATCATTACAATGGGTGCAAATCCCTTAACCGGGTAAGCTCTAACAAGTTTCATTGTACAAATCCTCTAACAAGGTGATCCATTAGTTTGGATTCTCAAATCCTCCAGTGAGGTTACTCTTAACAGGGTATAAGCTTCTAATCAAGCTTGGAATCTCTAACAAGATTTGCTCCTAGCAGAGCTCTTTGTAAGGCCTTAACCAGTTAGTTTTATATTACCATAGATAGTTAACTTGTGAGCTCCATCTCACCGTGGTTTTTACCTATTTGGGTTTTCCACATATAATCACTTATGTTATGGTGGATGTTCTACTTTTTGTAGATGTTGTTATTTCATTTTGGATAGCATGTATTTTGTTTAAACGCTTGGTTAAGATCATCCATAGATTTGTATTCAAAGTAGTGTGTGTTTTTGAGTCACTGATTCATCCCCCCTCTCAATGCTTTTCAAGTCCATCAATTGGTATTAGAGCCAAACTTCTTTAAATCCTAACTGCTTAGAAGGGAATCTTGAAGCCACCATGGGGGACATAAGCTACTTTGAGATGGTTAGAGAACTAGAAGCTAGTAGAAATAAGGTTGCAACTCTTAGGGGTAAACTGAAAACATCTCAAGTCAAAAGGAGAGAGCTATCTGAAAAACTGTTAGAAATATCTGACAATAGTTCTTTGAATGAAGCTAATATTGATGCCTTATCAGAAGAAGTTGAAAATTTGTAGGGAGAAAAATTGAATCTAAGAAGAGAACTAGAAGGTCTCACTATTCGCGTGAGTCAGGAGTTGGAGTCCAGGAGAGCTGTTGAGGATCTTCTCAAAGAAAAAGATAAAGAGATCCTAAAAATCAAATGGGAAAGAGACACTATGCTTAAGGATTTAATAGTTGAAACAAAAGAAAAGGAGAACTTAAAGTTATACCTTGAGTTGGCATCATCCCTGAAAGAGAATTTATCTAAACACAATGAAGATCTTGTCACTAAACTTGCTGAAGTCAATGAGAAACTGGAAAAGTTTTCCAAAAGTTCTACCATGTTGGAAGAACAAATCCAATCACAGAGAATGAAGGGTAATATCTCTAGACTTGGCTTTCACACAATTGAGAAAGGTGAATCCTCTGGTACAAAGAGCAACTATCCAAAGAATAAAGTCAATAATACTACCAGCAAGAAAGATTTCAAACCTGTCTGTTTTGTTTGTCATAAGCCTAGTCATACTGCAAATGTTTGTAGGAGTAAACCTATGAAAATTGCAAGTTACAATACCAACACTAGGTATTTATCTACAAAGTTTGAAGGGCATTGCTACATTTGTAGAATGTATGAGCATATACATATTGAGTGTGGATATGGTGCTAACAATCTTGTACCACACATGCACCCTAGACCATATGGTAATTGAATAAGAAACTATGATAACCAAGTGAACATGAACTGGAAAAGATCCTATGACGACAATTTTAGTCCATTCAAGATGGAAAAGGTAACAAATGTGGTGTGTACCTTTTGCAATAAAGTTGGTCATGTGGCTATGAACTATAGAAAAATAACATGAAGAGGAAATTAAAGACCTTGGAGATCATCTGGTATGGTTTGTTATCACTACAACAAACCAGGACATTTGGCTAAGTTTTGAAGAATAAGAAACAGCACACCAGTCAACTCTTCTAAACATCAAAAAGGCAAGTAGAAAGTTGATGTTGAGGAAACAAGAGAAGACATGAATCAGACATGGAAAAAGAAGAGTGAAGAAGTACTTGTAGAAGAAATCATTCCTTCACCTAGTGAAGAGAATCTAGCACTGGTGACTTAAGCTCGTCTAAAAAATGACTAAGGGGAGCATAACAGTAAAGCATAATTCAGACCCCTTTGTAGAATAAGCGAGAGATAATCTTTTTTGAATTTTGAATTTTGGTGACCTTTTTTTGTGCTAACGTGTTAATCAACTAGCGTATCACTTAAGCGGTGAAATTAGGGTTTTTAACCTAAAAGTATGAGCATTTATTACGGTCGGTAAAAAGGGTAAAAGCAAGTTTTACCTTATCATTTTTACCCTAATCCTTTCAGAAAAAATTCAAGCAATTGCAGAAGAAGAGAGAAATAGTCTTGGTGTGAATTATCAAAATTACCTTGAGATTGAGAAAAACCAAGTTGAATTGGTAGCTGTAGAAAAGTGAGCAAGAGTACATTTGAACAATTCAACCGGGAAATGGAGCGGTGGTGAAAACAATAGTTATTTCTTTGAACTTTGTTGAATTTCATTTATCTTCAAATGACATCTACATCTAAAAATGTAGAGAGATTATTAATCACTAATGAGCCTGAAGAAGTTGTAAAGGTAGAGAAAATTATATCTTATAATGCATTATCGCAAGTACCTAGTGGAGTCGTTGTTCAAGGTAATCTATCTAGCTATATAGATTGTAAAATTGAGGATATGGGAACTCTTCACATCTATACTTAGCTGAAATCACTCTGTGGTGAGGAAGGAAAGATAAAAGCCAAGCATGCTAGGGTTTTTGAGAAAGGATTTCACAATGCTGCTTACCCTCTTGAAGACTTTGAAGAAGAACACATACGAATAATTCTGAGTTGAGTACATGGAGAGAATATGTATCTAGAAAGGACTCATACAATTACCAAGGAAGCCATTAGAGCTGTAACGGGTTATTGCTCAATCGACAAAAGTCCTGAGTTAAGTAAAATCACAAAGACACAGTCTTTAATCTAACTGGTTCCACCTCTGATGGGCATGCTATCTCTGTTAACAATATCAAAAATCCTGCAGTGAAGCTTGCAACAATGGTGATAGGCTACAGAGTATTTTACTCCAGTAGACTTAACAGTGTTCCATCTGCAGCAATTCATACAACATACAGTATGATTATTGAAGATGAAAACTATGATATCTGTGAAGCTATAATAGTCTAGCTTTTTCTAAATTTGAAGTCCATCAAAAGGGACAATACTCATAAATTTAAGTTTGGTCAACTACTAGCTGGGTTATTTTTCTATTTCCAAAATTTTCTACCTGGTATAGGAGACATTGAATGGTCCAAGGAACAACCAGTCAATGCCTAGATAAGAAATAGCATTAAAGCTATGAAAAATACCTTTTCGGCTGCCACCAACAGATACTTCAATGAATTCCAGAAGAAAATGAGCATGAGAATGAGGATACTGAAAGATGTAGTAAGACATTTTGAAAAAGACATAATCTTCATGGTTACAACTGATTTTTTCTTAATGCAAGCAAGAGTACCTAGAGAGGAAGAGATGGAAGAAATGACCTACGAAGTCAATGATGACTTACTGGTTGGCTATGCCAACACTTTTCTAACATTGTCTATAGACAAAAAGAAGGCGAAACTAGATATTCTTGCAATCCAAGTTGCACCTGCTGAAACCAATACTAAATCTGTAGCTAAAGATAAAGGAAAGGAAAAGAAAAGTGAAGAAAAATCTCTAAGAAGAAGACTACAAGGGTGACTCAAAGTGTCCTAAGAAAAAAGGAACAAGCACCTAAAGTAATTGAGAAAAAAGAGACTGTACCAAAGAAGAGAAGAAACAGGAAATTAGTTTTGCAACTAGAATTTGAGGGAACAGAGTCTGATGAAGAACCCAAGAAGGAGAAAGCAACTAACAGAACATCTAAAAAGGCAAAGGTAGTGCCAAAGGTAATTACACCTTTAGAAATTGCCTCCTACAAACCTGAAATCATGTTTGAAAGAACAATGAAAATGTTGGGAAGGAACAGGTTTAAACATGTTAAAGAACATTATGATTCTTTTACTGTAGATGAGTAGAAGAAAATACAACAACAGGTAATAAACTTGTTGAGTAATTACAGTAGATATCTGCATGAATTAGAAAAAGATATTTCAGTATCTCTGTATAATACTTTGTTAGAAAAGTGGGAAGAAACCACTCAGTTAGATAAGGAAATTATTGATGAGATATTTGTACAGTATTTTACCACATTGTCATAAGGCATTAGTGCTTTGACTGAGGAATACAAAGTGTATTTTGATTCGAAAATAACAACACTAAAGCTTCTCAATGGAAAAAGAGCTGCTATTGAGACAAAAACTCATCAACTAGCCTGTGAAACCAAACAAAGGGTAGACACCCTCCAATCCATTGATAAAGATGAATCCGTAGATGATGTTTCTCTACCAGAATTGGACTTAGAGGAAATTGCCCCAACTGATATAGTCTTCTCAACTGAGAAGAAGGAAGACTTAGTTATTTATGTTGATGAAGATAATGAGGAATTAGTAGACCTATCAAAAGATATTACTACACCTAATATGGATCTTCCTTCAATCATAGAAGTACAGAATATAGCAAGTGATCAACCGGCTACTCAAATAGAGGAAGTCAGTATACCGGCAAGTGAACAACAAGAGAAACCACAACCGGCAAGTGAACAACTGGAGAAACCCCAATCTCCACCGGTCATTGAGATCACTCAGAAAGAGACCACTAAGGAAGCTTTTACATAGAAGGAAGAAGACAAAACGGAAGCAAATGTAGAAAGAGCCATCATTAAGTGTATATCCTCTGAAAAGGGAAAGGAAAAATTGCTTGATGATGAAGATGATGAGGATTCTTTAAGTATTTCAGGACCTACTGATATGAATACCCTGAGTGCTTCTGAAATGATGATGTTTGCGCGTATGGTGGAAAATTTTGCACATAAGAAGAGGATAAAAGAACAAAGAATTGAGGCAGAAACAACTCAAAATGTTGTAGAAATCCTGTCTAGACTACTACCAGAAACCTCTGTCGCACATCTACCCACTCTAATCAGGAAACTTGATCAGTTAGTAGCAAAGGCATCTGAACAAATCAAAACACTTGTAGATGATGCTCAACTATCTCTTGAAAAGAGCCATAAGAAGGCATATGGAGAAAAGCTAGCAAAGAATATTGAGAATAGAAAAATGGCCCTATCTCATAATGGCATTCTATTGAAGAAAGCTATTGAATCTGGAGAAAAGTATCTTTCCTCTACCTCCAGTGTTACTTTATCTTACTCTGATATTTCTAAACATCAAGATAAAACTAAACAAGAGATAGAAAGGTTATGTAAGGCATATGTCCCACTCCAGGACTCTATTCATGTCTTTAACCGATCTATAGATGAACTGCATGATAGAACAATCAAGAATGATAATGAGAGAGCTAAGAGATTCAAATATCTTAGAGAGCTCAAGAATCAGCTCACCTCCTAGATTGACATTCTTCAGAGAGCTTACTCTCGTACTGACGGTATTCTTTCTACTCTGGAAACGTGCTCAATTGATTTAATGGAGGAATTCTATTCTCAATTGTTGTCTACATTAGAGTACACGAATCACATACTGGAATCATGGCAGAATGCTCTATCTCAGATGAAACAATATTTCAACTCTATTTTCATGAGAATTACTAAAGCATGACTTTCTTTTCAAGAAGTCATATATACTGAACTTTTTACAGACTTTCTATATATATATATTTTTCTTTATCATTTTGGCATTGTTGTCAAAGGTGGAGTAATAATATGTATGTATGTGTGTTTGTTTTTGCAAAATCTTGTATTTATACATACATTAAGGGGGAGTACTATAATGTTACATTCAAAAGAGAGCTTGAGCATATATATGTAGATATGTTGTGTATGCATACTTAGCAGTATTATAAATTACTCAATTTTTTCTAAGTGTTTCCATCAATGCTAAAGGGGGAGATTGTTGGCTTGATGATGATTGTAATGTATTCTTATTTCCATTGATGAAATACTCTCACACACATATGTGATAACATTGACTACCTGTGTAACTTCAATTGGCTTACACTTCCAACTGGTTTTTTAAAGGTTTATCTCTTAGCCGGTACTTTGTGTCAACTGGTATGTACCTATGAGATAACCTGTGATAACACCAGATTGGCATCAGAATCAGGATGAAGATGAAGAAGAAGATCTAGTGAAAACTCCATGACAATGGATAACTCTCAACCTATGTTCTTTTTGTACAATCCTTCCATCTTATTTGAAATTTGAAATGCTTCTTTGGAAAGGGAATTATTCCTTCCTATAATTTGATTCGACATAGAATCTGCTCTCGTTCTATTTAATATCCTAGATTCCTCCTCTCCCCACATAGAAGTCGAATAGTGTAATATGGTTGTTATATGAATTAAATAAATTTATGTGGAAGTCCCCTTCAAAAGTAAGTAAATACATACGAAACATGTAAAAGGGAGTTAATCCTATTGTGAATGAAGTTAACCCCCAAAAATGGGAGAATATAACTTACTATCACTAAGAATTTGGTATTTACACCAAAAACAAGCAAAAGGTGGACTACGAGAAATAGAAAGCGTCCCTAAAAGAAAATTCACTCATCAAAGTGATGGATTGAGTTGATCATCTCCCATCCTATCTATCGGGTTGGCGAGAGATTCCTATCCATCTGGAGGGTGAGAAAGGGTGGGTTGGGATCGAGTGATAGTTGTGAGCTAGTATCTGCCTGATGACCATCCTATATCCTATCCCATCCTATCCTAGATAGAGTATAGTAGTGAGCTATCCTATATATATCTATATATATCAAGAAGATTAGAGAAAGGGAACGAAGTCAGTATGCTGTGAATTGGGTGTGGAGACAGAGTAGGTACGTTGTGGTATGGAATGAAGGAATTTCAGTTGGATTGAATCCTAGATTGAGAAGACAGTTGGTTGATTGATTTGTATGGTTTATTGATTGGTCATCGGATTCTTAACCACCTCAAGAGAAAAAAATAGATGATGTAGGATGCTAACAATGAGGACACCAACAAGAGGGACTATAGATGAATAGTGTAGATGTAGTACGAATCTCGAATAGATTTGGAACTCTATAAATTGACTATCAGATCTATATCATATATGCTCCCCCAACTATAGAGGAGAGGGCCCACATCTATAGCTATAAATGTCCCCCCACCCCCCAAATAAATAACTATTCTACCCTAGCCTAATCGCCAATAGATTCTATACATAACATGACCACCCCCCTATGTAGGGTGGGTGGGAGGCTATAGATGCAGGTTGGGTGGGAAACTATAGGAAAGGGAAACTCCCCCCTGATAATTCTATCTTTTATTTTGAAATGTCTCACAGGGAGAATGCATCAATAGGTGCTCCAATCCCTCTGCTATATCCCTTTGTACTTCAACTATCTTTCTATCTCGGAGAGAAGGAATGAAGGATGGAATGAATTTTGGTATTATAGATGTGTTGCATTGGTTTTGTCATTGATTTCAACACTTGTCAACACTTATCCTTTTTGAGATCTTTAGTTATGTTCACCAGGAAGTTGGTCGATTGATTGGTCGCTGGATTCTTAACCACATCGAGAGAAAAAATAGATGATGTCGGATGGTAACAATGAGGACACCAAGAAGAGGGACTATAGATGGATAGAGTAGATGTAGTATGAATCTAGGGTGGATTTAGAACTCTATAACTTGACTATTAGATCTATATCATATATTCTCCCCCAACTATAGAGCAGGGGGCTCACATCTATAGCTATAAAGGCCCCCCACCCCCCAAATAAATACCCTAGCCTATTCGCCAATAGATTCTTTACGTAACATGACCACTCCCCTATGTAGGGTGGGCGGGAGGCTATAGATGCCAGTTGGGTGGGAAACTATAGGAAAGGGAAACTCCCCCCGATAATTCTAGCTTTCATTTTGAAACATCTCACCAAGAGAATGCAGCAGTAGGTGCTTCAATCCCTCTGCTATATCCCTCTATACTTCAACTATCTTTCTATCCCGGAGAAAAGGAATGAACGATGGAATGAATGTTGGTATTATGGATGTGTTTCAGTGGTTTTGTCATTGATGTAAACATTTATCAAAACTTATCCTTCTAGAGATCTTAGGTTATGTTCACCGGCAAGTTCAGTGACTTACGCATAGTCACCGATATATTGTTCACCGATAGGTTATATTGTTCACCGGCATTGAGGATGACTTTTTATCATCTGGAGATCACTTGGTTATGTCAAAGACATGGTTTGGACAATTGATTTTGGTAGTTTGGTTATTGGTCTAATTGGGTTGACAAATTTTCTATTACTGGCAAATTGGTCTAGGTTCTGGACCGGCATGCATTATCTATTCCAGATCAGCATGACACATTATGGAGATGATTTAATCATTGGATATTGTTGTAAATTTATTGAGCTGACATGATGCATCACATCTTGACTTATCTGTACTTGATTTAATTGTAATATTCTTAATTATCCAACCTACACATTTGGTCTTAGGTTTTGGTATATATGTAAGATCTAATTTGTGAGATGATGGAAGTAAGGAAGAAATATAATAGAGACACGATATATGGTTATGGTATTGTAACATGGTATGTGCGAATATTGACGATCATATGAGTAGACCATAGAGAAGGTTCAAGGAAGGTTTGAAGGTGATTATCAAAGCTTAACTGGTACTGAATCTAGCATTGGAGATGCTACTTTGAGCAGTACATTATCATTGGATTTAATCATCCAATTGTTGTCAGTGTGACTCTTATTTTGGGGTGAATTCACAAAGCTGGTTCCCACTTTTGCCAACGAAGGAATTTGGCGAAAGTGGGAATTTCGGATTTGCCAGTGTTCGAGCGAAATACAAATGTTCGCTCGGACTACCCCTGGGAGTTCGAGCGAACCAAACTATTCAGTTGGGTTCGCTCGAACATCGAGTGGGTTCGCTCGAACATCGAGCGTGACAAAATTGAGCTCACTAGTTCGAGCGAATGGGGGTTCACTCGAACCCCTTTTGGTTCGAGCGAACCCAATCCGATCGAACTCGTGTTCGTTCGAACCCCAAAAATTAGAAGTTTCTCCCAAAAAATTTCAGAGTTCTGAAGAATTAATGACTTTGGAGCTCTGGTTCAATGCACAAATGAAATAATCTTGATAACCCAAAAATATTAGATGGTAGTACTCGAAGCAAGCTTTCCAATGAATATAATTTTGTTATATTTTGAATTTATTATGTTCTTGATTTTTTAATTTTATTAAAAATTGGTTTTTCACCGAACATGAACTTCTCTGTTCAACGCATTGGGAAAAATAAGAAACTAATTCAAAAAAATTCTGAAAAATATCTATGCCCTTGGTATTGATGTCTTCTTTCTAACAAAAAAATAAAATTGAATTTCGATTTATATAGAACAAGTTATGTGTTCAAACGTAAACCTATGTTTGAATTATGACTAGTCGGACTTCAAAACTTTATAAAATGAAAAATATTGAACATATCGCTATAAAACCAAATGCAAGCCCTGGATATTGATGTTACAAACCAAAATTCAAAAGAATTGAGTTTTTATCATTTATAGAAAAAAAGTTATGCGTTTCGGGAGGCACATCACTCTTAAAAAATGTAGTTTGTTGTAAAAAACTACTTTTCGAGGGAGATGGAAATTTTTAAAAAAAATCTTTCAAAAAAATTTGAAAAAAATGTATATAGAATCTACAAACAAAATGCTAGAAATCACTAATTTACATCATCTTCAAATTTTTAATAGTTTAAAAGTTATAGTTCTCGGAAGTTGAAGATTATTTTAAAAATGTACATCTCAGTGTCAAAAGTGGCAAAAAAGTGGGAACCATTATTGTGAGTTCACCCTTTGTGATTCAACAATGAGCTCTAGGCGGTTGGCTTCTCTGCATGTGCAGACCCCATTTTGTATATACATACTATCTGCAGTAGTATCATCTGATTGTGGGTAATGTTTCCCACTATGGTTTTTACCTTTACAAGGTTTCCACGTACAAATCTCTATGTTATGTGTTGTGGATGTTGTTTCTCTTTCTATTATATGCATTGAGTTTCACCGTTATTGATATTAACTATTAATCTGTTAACCGACATTAAGTTTGGTTTATTGGTATTAAGTATCAAGTTTGATTAAGTTATATTTGGGTTGAAATTAATTCACAACTAATTCATCCCCCCCCCCTCTCAGTTGCCTCCAGGTCCTAACAGTTGGTATCAGAGCTAAGTCCTCTTTTTGCAAAAGTTTAACAACTTGAGGAGATTCTATGGCAGCTAACTTTTTCAGGAAGGATAGTCTGAAACTTGATGGAACTAACTATGGTATATGGAAGATCAGAATGGAGACACATCTGAATTGCATTGGAAAAGACATATGGGATGTTACCAAGAATGACTATGTTGGTCCTACACCGAATCAACCTAATCCACCAACATTGGGTAAGGATCAAGAGAATGATTGCAAAGCAAGAGAAGCACTCTTGAGCACCTTGTTAGATCAAAAAATCATGGGATTATCAGACCAATCTACTACTAAAGCTATTTGGGCATAAATTGGAGACATTGAATGAAGGAGATACCACTGTCAAAATTGCAAAACTGGGATATGTACGGGTGAGGTATGAAAATGTGAAAATGGAAGAAGATGAAAGAATTTTTGCTTTTATGGAAAGGGTTAATGAAACTTGTAGTCACACAAATCTGTCTAGCTTAATTAAATAAATAATTTCTATTTATTTGATTAAAAATCCACTAGCCATCACTTAATTAATATTTAATTAATTCATCTTCAAACATTCTCCTATTAATTAAGTAAATTATTCAATTTATTTTAATTAATTCATTAAAACCAAGTTCACAAATCAATTAAATAAATAAAATCTATCCCCCTATTCCTCTTTTAAATAAATTAAATTAAACATTTATTTAAATCATTATCCCCCCCCACTTGCATTTTCCTACAAATGCAACTTGCACACATTTATTGAAATAAATTAATTTATTTTAAATAAAAAAATCCTATTTTCCCTCACCCACCAAATCCACTTGCAAATCTAATCCCCTTCTGGATTCTTCTAACCCCTTCCTAATTAGCCTAATCCATCCCCTAATTATTGTCACATTCCTAAGTAAAATGGAGTCACTTCTCAAAGACTTCAAAAAGTCTTTGAAAAACATTTAATGCTTTGTGTGTTCAACAATTTAACCTCCAAAGTCTTCCAAAACCACTAATGGCTCTTACATGACCATTAATGGCTCTTACATAACCATTTATGGTTATTTCAACTTGTCTCCCCAAACATTTATTGCTTTGACCATGTTTATCCATCTTGCCTTTTGCACAGGAGTTTATCCATTGGATAAAAGTTTTATTCTTTGAATAAAGAGTTTATTCATTCAACTAACCTTGACCTTAACTCCCAAGGTCATGTCAAGCATTTAATGCTTATTCCCTCTCCTCTCAACCTATCTCACATTGACACTTATCATCCTGGGATTGGGTTGAAAGCCCTCACATGGATTTGAAATCATTCAATCCTGACCCTTGTTGAGATTGCTCAATCTCAACCATTTATTGCTCCATTTTTCCTATAAATAGAGCCCATTTATTCATAATCCACATCCTGAAAACTTGTATGCATTTAACCTATAGGCATTTTAGAGAGCATTTAGCATAGAAAACTAATATCTTGTTATTTTGGTTAAAATCAATCATTTTTAATAGCATCTAGTATTTTAGTTTTTCATTTTACATTTGGAGCAAAATACTCAAATCTCAATCCTCTGTAAGCATCCATAGTGCAAAAAGCTGGTAAGAGCTACACTATTTTGGAACTCGGAGAGGAGAGGAACAAAGGAGAAGGAACCAAGAGCATGTTATGAGGCATTTGGAGATGCCTCATCATATTTGCTTCTTTAGTTAAATATTCTAGCATGATCTTAGTTTCTCTTTTGATATGCCTGTTTAGATTAGCTTTTGGTTAACTAACACTAATGGTTTCTTGTGTGTTGTGTGTTATTTATCATTGGCTAACCTTGTCCATTTTGCAGTGCATCATTTGGTGAACCTGACGTGAATCCAAACACCAAAAAGATCAATTTTTTTTGACCAATAACATGTTTGAATGTTGAAATTGTCACATAGGTTACGCTTTAGTGCTATTGATCACATTATAGCACTATTGATACTTGTTGTTCTAGTGCTATTGCTCTTAAAATAGCGCTATTGTATCAAGTTTAGTGCTATTGACATGGTTTTAGTGCTTTTGACCCCGTTCTGGTGCTATTAAACATGTTTGAGCGCGTTTGACTTCTCGGACATTTTATTCTTTTAGCGTGTTTGTGTTAAATAGCATGTCTGTTTAAATGTAGACTAGTGCTATTGCAACAGAGCGTTGTAAAAAAGACCTTGTAACCAAAAAAGTGAAAATTTTTAGGCTTGTGGAAGCCCCCCGTAGATATGGATTTTACTAACTGGTTGTTGTTTGTGCAGGTTTAAAAACTCACCTTTTAAAATCAAAAACTTTATTTTGGTGTTTTAAAACTTGAACAAAACAAACTTTCCCTTGCTTTCCAGTTAGGATCACTTGTTTCTTTGGTGCATTAAAACTGAACAAAACAACATTTGTTTTCTTGCAAGTTAGGAAACACACTTTATTTGGTGCTTACAATCAACAAATGCATTTTCTTGCATCAAATTAAAGAATTTACAATCCACACTTCAATTTTTGGTGCACATAAAATACACAATCAACTTGTTTAAAACTTTTTGCAAAGCGATTTTTCTTCATGCATACGTGCTTCAATTTCAGTTGACCAGGATTTTCAAAATTCTAGTTTACTCAAACCTTTGCATTTGAAGTTAAAAAGAACACCATGAATGTTGGAGCAACATCTCCAAATAGTTAGATCACATTGCAATGGAAAATTAAAAAGAACAAGTGTTTTTCATGCTTGGCACACTTGTGCAAAAAGTTGGTCAAGTGGTCCCACTTCTAACACACACTATCCTCTCCCTTGGCTTTTGTGGTCCTAGGTGCAAGAGAAAAGTGTTAGTAACACTCAAAATTTTTATCTTTTTAAGAGAGGCCTACCAAGAGACACATCACTCTTGGGAATGACCTCGCACGGTAAATCCTTTGAGCTGCTATAGAAATTAGGTGAGAGTGAAAGCTATAGCCTTGGGTATAGCTGTTCCTATAGTGTAACTTGCCGAAAGGACAAATGGGCCCCACCACAAGTTACAAGGCTCTTAAGTGAGTCACTACAAAATGAACTTATGTCCAAAGACATTGAAAATGACTAAACATCTTTAAGTAGCAGCCCACCCATTCTATTGATTGAGAATATTTGAGATATAATTCAGTGCAAGAGCATAGATGGTTTTGCTCCCAAGATACTCACCATACATATTTCCTTGAGTAGAAACATAGCTTTTTGAAAGGTCAATTGTGGCTTGATAAAAGTGGTGACTCCCCCATCATAGGGATCATCTATTTGTTATATTCACGCAAGACTTAGTATATCACATCCTTACCTGCCACAACAGGATTCATAAGGTATGTAGTACCAAAGTCAAAGAAATATCAAGATGTGGGCTGAATTTATCACAACTAGCCATTTGACCTTAGGGATAAAAAGTGTTTGAAGTATTTTCGTGTTAGTCAGGACAAAGTTCAAATTGAGTCAACTTCAGGCTTTGAAAAGAAAACACCTAAAATACACTTAAAGGAAAGGGTCATAAAAAGTCCAAGGATTGGGTTGATCTAGACCCATATTCATTTGTGCCTCTAAAGGAACCATTCTTGTGTTTGTATGCTTGCTTTGTTTTCTTGTGAAAGAAGAATCAAAAATCAATCCAAAAACAAAGTATTCATCCAACATCTTTCAAAAAAAACCAAAAAGATCAAAAACAAAACAAGAAAAGAATCAAACTTTATGACTGTAGACACCTAAAATTGTCATGTCTAATTAAATAAATATTTTATTTATTTAATTATCTAAGCCTAATTCTTCTATTAATTAAATAAATCTTTATTTATTTAATTAATTCATTTATCCTCTTCTAGCCTTATTTCTCATTTAAATAAATACATTTATTTATTTAAATTATCCCTTTCCTAAATTAAATAAATATTTTATTTATTTAATTGTCCTACTTCTTCTATTAATTAAATAAATCTTTATTTATTTAATTAATTCATTATCTTTTTCTACACATGACACATGTCATTCATCTCTTATTTTCTACACTACCTACCTCTTTCATTATTTTGGTATTTCTTTTACCTACCCTCTAATCTTGGCCGACCTCTCTTTTTACACCTCTCAATCTTATCCCTCCATTTCATATTGTGTCTTCTATTTAAGGAGATGCTTTCTTCATTGTCAAACCCTAATAACTGATTTTGGAGTACTTGGCTACACTATGATCCTACTTGCAACCACATTCCATTCTTTGTTGAGCTCTTGTGCATACAAAAATCTGAGAGCAAGCATATCAAACAAGATCAATGGAGATAGGAAGAATGAAGATCAAAACCCTATTAGACATGTGATGGTATAATCTTTGTGATTTTGAGTTATTTTGCATTGTCTTAGGTTATCTTCATATGTTATGGTGGATCTTTGTTCATTGTTAGGCTAGGGTTTGGTGGTTGAATTCATTTAGCCTTTCAATATTGTTGTTATTTGTTATACATTTTCACCATATACATTTTGGCACGCTCGGTGGGACCTTTGTCCCTTTGCATTTAACATTTTTGTTGCAGATTTTGCATTTTTGATGTTGCAGATCGGACAGTTTTCGACAACATTTTAGGTTTTACCGCGTCTGCGAGTGTTCGGATCACGTTTTTGTGTTTTAGAAGCGTCTGCGATATTGAGAATCGCGTCTGTGTTTCTGCCAATTTTTATTTTTTTGCAGGTTTCTGGAATCGCGTCTGAGAATTTTAACCGCGTCTATGACTGATCTTATCGTGTCTGCGTTCGGGAGAGGCGTCTGTGACCTCTGACCGCGTCTGTGAATCACAGAACAGCGTCTGTGTCGCTCAGACGCATCTGTGTCTGGTATAAGGGCGTCTGTGCATTCTGTTTTGTAAATTTTTCAAGTTTCTTCAATTCGGATTTTCGGATTTTGTACTTAGGGTTTCAGATCTGGTTTATTTTCGGCTAATCCTTGCAGATCTAGCTAACCTGGTTTGTGCAGCTTGCTTTGGAGGCAAAAACGTTTTTGTTGAAGGCCCCTTTTCACAAAGTCTTTTGGGTTTTCTAAAAATTTACCTAACTTGTGTGCTTGCAGGAAGGGGTGATCATTTGAAACAACTCAAACTACTAACAATTTTGTTGCAGGGCCTTGGCTAAGGTTTTGTAATTTTATTGTGTGCCTTGTTTTCATAGCTTAGCAAACACTTCAATTGGTGCACTAAAATTGAATCATTGTCTTTTGTGTCTTGAGCAATAGGCTCTTTTTGTTTAATCTTTAGAGGGCCTATCTTCCCGTGTGGTCATTAGGACTACTAGTGAGAAGAGAACGACCCAAGTGGTAGCGAGGAAAACCCACCTCATCCAAACCACTATAATCAAATGTATTCATGGTGAAAACTATGGATAACGTGTGCTGATTAGTTCATACCGACACTATGTCTCCCCATAAACCCGTTTGATCAAATTTATTTGATCATTTGTAGGGCGTAACCCCTACCGGCTGGGAGCCTTCTGTATGGCCACATGAGCGGATGCCCTTACTAGCACCTCTTTGTTTTAGATGCCCAAATCCTTCTAGTTGTTGAGGCAGGAGGTCGGACCTCTGGTAGCGGCCCACACACATACGGTTCTTAGTAGAGATACAAAGTTCGCCATGGGGAGTTTTCATGGGGACTGATGTTTGGCTGACCCGAGAAGTGAGTGCCGAGGGTGGAGCCAGTGAGGTCAAGCATCTAAGTATCCGCTCTGAATAGCGTAGCCTCGGGGGTAAAACCCTATGTGGGATCAACAACTATTGTCTTGGCCAGCCCTAAGATTTGTGCTTGTCTTATGCTAAACACTCAAACATTCAAGACAAAACAGCAAAACATTGTGTCTTTTGTGTCTTCAAGTGTATGCAAAAAAACTTTTTACATCAAACAACACACTTTTGGAGTCTAAACAGTTTGCAAACATTGAGTCATCAAGATTGTGTCCTCTTGTCACGAAAAACAGTCAAAAAATCAGATTTGGTCACAACAAAACAACTTCACAGATAGGAAAAATTGCACTAAGGTCAAAAAAATGCGTCTGTGTCTGTTCAAACCGCGTCTGTGTCGGATAAGCGCGTCTGTGAAGTACAGAATAGCATCTGTGTTTTTAACAGCGTCTACGTCAAACAGAGTAGCGTCTGTGTCTGGAAAACGCGTCTGTGAAGTATACAGAGGCGTTTGTGTCAAGATTTGAAAACTTTAACAGTCAAGCAAACAAAAGAAATCAAGTTCGGAATACTTGAGCTTCCTAGGTTGTTTCTTCAGGTTTCATCTAGCATTCAGCCTGTTCTAGGGTTTCATATAGTCCATCATTGCTTTGCATCTCATTTTACATTCACAATTGTCTAAACTTGAGTCAAAAAGGTCACTTGCTTGTCCTCATTATACTTTTTCAACACACTACATACAACTACACTTTGCTAAGTGGTCCCTCATCAAGGTTTCTTACCTTTGGGTCTCATTTGGTCTTACTTAGAGTCAAGGTCAGCTTACCTCATCAAGAGAAACTATCCTCTCTTTGGAAGTCACACCTACTCTACTACATACATATTTGGTCTTACACTTTGGACATTGCAAGTACACCCCTAGATTCATTTACACTCCATACAACTCTTAGTCTTCCATACTCTTTTCACTTTTCATCTAGTCTCTCACATCTTGGTCAAACACCTAGTTCATGGTTGAAACCCGCCTTCAAAAATCTAGGAGAATAGCTAAGGAAGCTCAAGAATCCGTAAACATGAGTTCTTATGAGTATGACAATGATCTATTCTACAATCCTGAGCACACTACATTACCAGACATGAATGTTTATAGACACAATCCAAATGTGGAAAGCGCAAACACTATAAACAACAATGCTACACACAATGACACAGTTGACAATTCTTCAATACTATCAGCAGACATACAAGAATCCATAATGGATCCTCAATTCAATAGATTGGTTGAAGAGATAATGAGGAGAGATCGACAATACTTTTTAAACATGATGGCACAAAGTGGAGCTAAAATACCACATGATTTTGACTTATCTCAACTTATGGAAAGTCGACCTTCACAACAAGCTCAACCTAACATGGATCAAAGGAGACCAAATAGTGGAGGAAATAGAGGACCAAATAATATGATGCCGGAGTCACCATCAGTTTTGCTTCAAAAACCAGCAATCCCACATACACAAGCTCAAGCATATGATACTTACACTCAAAGACCCTCATGGAGGCCCTATGCTCAAACACATGCTCAAGGTATAGATCCATCAAGACAAGTGGATACTCAAGGACATCCTCAAAATTTTGACACAAGGAGACCCCATGTCAAAATTGGGGGCAACACAATGGAAAATGAAAGGCCTATTGAATATGGTTTATATACACAAAACAGATATGGGGTTCCCCAACAAGAAGTTATGCCAAGTGCTCCATACATGTCGCAACAATATAGACCCCCATATGGACATGTCTACGATCAGTATCATCCATACATGCAACAAGCTCCTCCTCAAATGGGCATTTCAAACATGGGGTATGCTACAAGAAATCAATCTCCTCCCAAGAATAATTTGGAGCAACAAATAAGAGATTTACAAAAGAAAATGGAGGACATGAGTACATCAAAACCAACATACACTATACTATGAGAGATATATGTCCTTATCCCTTCGATAAGAGCATTCCAATGCCTCCATTTCCTGCACACTTTGTGACGCCAAAATTTGACAAGTATAGAGGGAAAGGAGACCCCAAGGCACACATAAGACAATTCTTCACAGCTTGCATTGAGGTAGCGGTAGAAGAAACATACTTGATGAGGTTATTCCCACAGAGCTTAGGCGATCAAGCTATGGAATGGTTTTCTCAATTACCTCCTGGTATTAAGTCATGGGGCGACTTAGCAGAGGCATTCATTCAGCATTTCTCCTACAACATAGAAATAGATGTCTCAGTTACTACCTTGTGCAATACTAAACAAAAGGAAGGAGAATCTTTTGCGTCATTTTTACAAAGATGGAGAAACTTAGCTAGCAGATGCTCTTGCGAAATCCCACAGAAACAAATGGTGGAAATGTTCACACAAAATGTTAACAAGGCTATTGGCTATGATCTCAGAAAAGCTTGTTTGTCTACATTCAAGGATGTCGTTGAAAAGGGCCTAGCAACAGAAAAGGTCTTAATTGAACAAGGAGTTATCAAACTATTCAAAGAAAACAAAGAGGACTTTAAGGGAAAGGACAAACCAAAATTTTGGAACAAGAGCAAGAACACAGTTAATGACGGCGTTGTTGATGCCAATACAGTGAGACCAAAGTTCGTCTTTTCTGGATCAAGTTCTACCAACAATCAGGTGAACACTCAAACAACTTCTAGACCACGAAGGAAGTACACTCCATTGGGAGAACCACTTGAATCAGTATTCAAAAAGCTTGTAGCAAACAAAGTAATTACAGTTCCAGATTTTCCTCCTTATGAACCAAAGGTAAAACCAAATTGGTGGAATGATGATGAGTATTGTGAGTTTCATAAGAGCAAGGGTCACAAGACAGGTAATTGCCATCGATTGAAAAACATTGTGCAAGATCTCATTGATAGAGGCGACATTGAGATTGAGGGACATTCATCTAATCAAGAGCATGAGGTGTTTAAGGAACCATTCCCAAAACATGACAAAGGAAAAGGCAAAGTCACAGATGATCAAGCCAATTACACTAGAGCATCTTACAATTATGATTCTACTATCAATCACATCTCAATGGACAATCATATCTCTACTATTACCATCAAGAACAAAAATCTTGAGAATTCTTCTCAGAGACCCAAAATTGTCCTAAAAGGTGTGGGATCCTCGTTTGCATTTACCTCTGAATGTCATGTTACAACCCGTCGAGGTAAGATCACATTGCCAGGTACCTCCACTAAGAATACCAATCTTTTATCAATCAAGCCTGAGTACGACCTTGTAGAACAACTAGGGAAGACACCTGCACTCATCTCTATTCTTGAGCTCTTACGTATATCTCCTGCACATAAAGCTATCCTTGACAAAATCTTGAGAGATACTGCCATCCCTACTGATCTGAACGTGGACCAGTTTCAAGCCATGGTGGGATACCTATCTGTTCCACACTCCCTCACATTCACAGAAGCTGATGACGCCTCCATAAGTCAGCCACATAATGCACCTCTACATGTTGAAGCCTTCATACATAAACATCGAATAAAGCGAGTCCTGATAGATGGAGGAGCAGGTCTTAACATTTGTACCTTGAGTAGCATAAGACAATTGGGATATTCTGACAAAGCTGTGAATTCTACAAACCAAATCACCATTAAGGCCTATGATGATGAAGAGCGTTCGTCCAAGGGCACGGTCACCTTACCATTAAGAATAGGGCCAGTCACAAAGGATGTGGTTTGTCAAGTCCTAGATCTAGATCTCATGTATAACATATTGCTAGGATGTCCGTGGATTCATGAAATGAGGGCAGTCCCATCAACATACCATCAGTGCATTAAGTTTCCTCACAATGGAGTCGAGGTAACGGTCAATGGTGATCCAAATCCATTCATATATTGCAATAACTTGAGATCACATACTGAGACTATCATTCCCAGCAATCGTGAGGCTAATCCTTCTTTAGCATATATTGATCCTGAGTCATTAAAGCCCTCGACATCAAAACAAGGTGAACTTAGAGGTAAGTTTCAAGACAAAGGCATGGGAGAATACACTTTGAATCAAACAATGTTTTTACGACAAGTCATGACCTCTCCCAAGGAATATGGGAGGCCACATCCTAACAAGCAAATCTCTATCATGATGCTCAAATGGGATCCTACCATCTTTCAAAAATGGGGTGAACTAGAAGAAGAAAATTTATATAAAATGCTCTATAAGGACGTTGAAGAGGACACACATGATCAGATTATTATACCCTGTGAGAACTATGGAAAAGGCTTCAAAATTTTGCAAAGATTCGGGTATGATGGAAAAAGCCCTCTCGGACTATGCAAAGAAGGTGTCATGGAGCCCTTGCAACCTGAGCTAACTACAAGAAGAGAACGCTCCAAGGGGCTTGGTTTTCTAAATCCCAGACTACAAAATAAAAGAACAAAAGAGGTATGGCGAATTAAAGTTGCCAAAGTTCAACAAGAAGATTACTATTCCACAGATTCCAATGAGTGGGAATGGGGTTCAGACAAATCCTCCAGTGACTATGAGCTCACTGAAATATTCAGAGAGCCAGATGAACCCACAGAGGAGGAGGAATTTTACAAAAAGTTCAGAGTTGGTCAAGAACCAACCCATAAGGATCCCGCACAGTCGTCGTTTCAAGGCCCTAGGCCAAAATCACATAGGATGAGGACACCTGTCCTAGAAGGGTCTACTAGTGATGACAATTTGGATTCGCTCACGATCGAAACTGATGAGGAGAGTGCCATCGATGACCTCGACGATTGCCTTGACATACCTGAATATAACCACATCTTCACTATTAGTCCAGCAAACTCTGAAAACACTAATGACCTTCCCCTTGTTCATCCTCAACTCATTGACTGGGATCATGAAGGACCAGCACAATTTGATACATTTCAAAATGACGAAGCTATTATCGACTACCTTGGCATTCGAGATGATCTTCCCCCTGGAGACCACAAAGCAGGATACGCCATAGAGCTCAACAACATAGCATACTTTGGTGAGGGTGTCGGGCCTTCTAGTCGCAAAAATGTGAAAATAAAAACAAAACAAGGGTCTTATGGTGAAAACCACACTGTGGCGCTATCTGACCCCAAAAAAGTAAAAAGAAAGGACGTATCTGAGGGTGAAAACCTCTTTGAGGCGCCCGAAGATGGAAGGCTCGACATTCTCCCAGCATCATACGAGGAAAAATCATCCATGTTGGTAGAGGAGACTATAAAGACAAACATTGGTACAGCAGAGGTTCCACACAACATATTTTTGGCTCAATCATTGACAGAGGCCGAGAGAGCAAAATTCATAAGCTTCTTTAAGGGACGACAAATCAACTTCGCATGGTCTTACATGGATATGCCTGGGCTAGACCCGAATTTGGTGATGCATCATTTAACAGTCAAACCGGGGGCAAAACCAGTAAAGCAGAAATTGAGGAAAATGCATCCACAAGTGGCATTGCTAGTCAAGGTAGAGCTGGAGAAATTATTGGATGTTGGATTCATACGCCCAATTGATTATCCTGAATGGATTTCCAATTTAGTACCTGTCAGCAAACCGGATCGCAGCATCCGAATATGTACAGACTTCAGAGATATCAACAAGGCTTGTCCAAAGGACGATTTCCCATTACCAAACATTGACTTGATCGTGGATCTCACAGCAGGCCATGAAATGTTATCTTTAATGGACGGATTTTCTGGATATAATCAAATCAGGATTGCACTTGAAGATCAACATAAAACATCATTCACTTGTCCATGGGGAACCTTCTGTTGGAATGTCATGCCCTTTGGGCTGAAAAATGCAGGCGCCACTTATCAAAGAGCGATGACCACTATCTTTCATGATCTCATGCATGTAACAGTGGAAGATTATGTTGACGACCTTTTGGTTAAATCAATAGACAAAAATACACACTTGGACATACTTTCAGTTGCTTTTGATCGGTTGGAAAAGTACAAGGTAAGATTAAACCCAAAGAAATGTGTCTTTGGAGTAACCTCCGGGAAGCTCCTAGGATTCATTGTGTCTAAAAGAGGAATAGAAGCTGATCCAGCAAAAGTCAAGGCTACCTTGGACATGCCGCCACCCAAGAATATCAGTCAACTTCGATCTTTACAAGGGAGACTCCAGTCCATACGAAGATTCATAGCACAACTTGCAGATAAGTGTAACCCTTTCCAGCACCTGCTACACAAAAACATCAATTTCAAATGGGATGAGAACTGTCAACAGGCTTTTCAGGCGCTCAAAGACTATCTTTTGAACCCGCCAGTTTTGATGCCACCAATTCCAGATCAACCATTGCTACTTTACATATCAGCTACTCCGACAGCACTGGGGGCACTCCTAGCACAACAAATACCTGACGGCAAGGAAAAAGCAGTCTACTATATCAGTCGCACATTGGTGGGATATGAGCTAAACTACACACCAATCGAGCGTGCATGTCTCGCTGTGGTCTTTGCTTCACAAAAATTACGACATTATATGCTCACTCACAAGACTAAGTTGATTGCCAGAATTGATCCACTAAAATATCTTATCAACAAAGCTACACTTACTGGGCGGTTGGCCAAGTGGGTAATGATTTTGAGTGAATTCGACATTGAATACGTGGACAGAAAAGCAATCAAAGGACAAGCCATTGCAGACCAATTGGCAGATGCTCCCATGATAGATGATGCTCCTCTACAGTCAGAATTTCCAGATGAGTCCATTCTAACAATATCACCTGCAAAGCCATGGCAATTATATTTTGACGGCTCATACACACAGCACGGGGCAGGAGCGGGTATACTCTTTATAACTCCTCAAGGCGATTCTATACCAAAATCATACCATTTATCATTTCTGTGCACTAACAATATAGCGGAATACGAGGCATTAACAACTGGGTTAAGAATTGCAGTTCAATGGAAGATCCAAGAGCTTCGTATTTTTGGGGATTCTCAACTGGTCATCCGTCAAGCAACTGATGATTATCAAACAAAAGATGAAAAGCTAATGCCTTACAAACAACTGGTAGATGATCTGAAACAGCACTTTGCAAAGATAGAGTTTGAGCAGATACCAAGAGAACAGAATCGCGCTACTGATGCCATGGCTACAATTGCTTCGCTCATTGATCTACCACAAAATGAGACTTGCTATGAGTTCCTAGTAGACAACCTGCTGATTCCTTCATACGAGATCACTCCTACTGAAATGATATGTGTTGTTGGTCCTGAATCCCAGTTATATGGTTCCATATTCACATACCTTCATGACAATATCTTACCTCCTGATCTATCGAACAACCAACGCCGCACTTTCATTCGCCAATCCTCTCGATACGTTATCCTAGCTGATATCCTATATCGATGAGGTCTAGATGGCACCCTTCTTAGATGTTTAGAGAGTGACGAAGCTCAGATTGCGTTACGAGAAGTGCACGAAGGGATATGTGGTCCGCATACTAGTGGTCCTACCTTGGCTAAGAAACTCATCAGGACTAGATACTACTGGCCTACTATGGAAAAAGATGCATACCAGTTTGTCAAGAAGTGTAAGCAGTGTCAAATTCATGGAGACCTTATACATGCACCAGCACAGGAACTACAACCACTTGCGTCTCCTTGGCCCTTTTGTCAGTGGGGACTCGATCTCATAGGCAAGATTCACCCTCCTTCTTCCAATGGACATAAATTCATTATCACAGCCACAGAGTATTTCACAAAGTGGATTGAAGCCATGCCTCTCACACAAGTTACTGGGAAACAAATTGCTACCTTCATTTTGAACTACATCATTTGCCGATACGGGATTCCTACTTCCATTATTACTGATAATGGGCGTCCCTTCAAAAATTAGGATGTTCGTGAACTCTGTGAGCGCTTCCATATCTCCCATCGTTTCTCCACACCATATTACCCCCAAGGTAATGGCCAAGCTGAGGCGTCTAATAAAACAATTCTCAAAATCCTTAAAAAGACAGTCGACGACGCTGGCCGTAACTGGCATATCCAACTCAATCCTGCACTTTGGGCCTACCGAACAAGTGTCCGCACGCCTACAGGAGCTACACCCTACTCACTTGTCTACGGCGCTGAAGCCATCTTGCCTATTGAGGTCGAGCTACCTTCTTTACGGGTCTCCTTGAGAAACATAATCAACGATGAAGACTACAGGGTCTCTCGCTTACAAGAACTAGAACTGCTGGAGGAACGAAGGCACACTGCTTTTAATCATCTCAAGGCTTACCAACAACGAATGAGTCGCAGTTACAATCACAAAGTTAAGCCTCACACATTTGAGGTAGGTGACTTAGTCCTCAGAGAGAACCCCAAGAATCAGCAAGACAGAGATAAGAAGGGCAAGTTCGAACCAAACTGGCTTGGTCCTTACATCATCACAGCAGTATATGGATCTGGGGCATATCAGCTCTCAACTACAGAAGGTGAACCCTTGGAGGATCCTATCAACAGCATGCACCTTCACAGGTTCTACACATAGCTTTTCAGAACATCTTAATGCAAAAATACAAAAAAATCAAAAAATTTCAAAAATACAAAAAAAATTATAAAACAAAAAAAATCGTTACATGGTGAAAACCTGGCCAACAGGCGCCTTGTGACAACAAAAAAATTGAAAAATCCAAAAAAGTAAAGAGAAATAATTTCGTCCAACGGTGAAAACCACTTCGGTGGCGCCCTGGGCAAGTACCATGGTGAAAACTGGGTCACCAGCGCCATGCGTAGGGACTTTGCTCCTCCCTCCTTCAGGATTCACTTTCATCCTTTCACTTTGCACACACTCACAACTTATTCGCTCACAATAAACTTACCCATTCCCATCATGGCTTGTTATTGATCTACCTAAGATTGGTTAGCCATCCATAACCCTCCCTTTTCACTCCCTTTCCATCCATAATAAATCAGATCCTATCTATGGCTAAGGCAAATCCTACGTCTAGTGATGGGTGTGGAACTGAGAACATCACATGGTTCGAGGAGTAAAGTTTCTTCCAGCTTTCTTCAGTCTATTCACGCACAATCCGCAATAAAGCAACATCTGCATCACAGATCCGCAATAAAGTTCCATCTTCTCCGCAATAAAGTATCAGTTTCATGGATTCAGTCAGTTTCAGATGAGACACAACAACAACAATGGGCTTCAACAAATCAAATCTTTCAGCAGACTCAGACAACATATGGTTCAGTGCTATCTATCATTTTTGTGAAAGTGAACATTGTGACCACAATCGAATAAGACTTAAACAAGTGACAAGAGACACTAAACTTGAGGACTATAGTGGATGTGGGTGTCGAGTCTTGGTTTTCTTTTGATTTTATCTTTTTGGTGACATGTCTTTTATCTTTTCCAGGATGTCTTTGACTAGAGATTCTATCTCCAGGATGTCTTTGACTAGAAAGGCGAGGATGGGGTATCGTCACCTATTTGCATTTGCTGTCTGTGGATTGTCTTTTAGTAATGCTATGACTGGTCCAAGGATATGAGGACACTGTGAGTCTAGTATGAACTGGGGCATTCCTTGTTTGTGACTGTCTTATCTCCATGCAAATAGGTACAATGACTTTCTGGGCCGAACAAATGCCTCGATTGTCATAACCTATTCTGCCATAATAAAGCTCAATGATGATAACGCACAAGAAGCTCTTTCACTTTCATATCTTCTGTCTTCCATCCCCCCTTTCTTGATTGACTTCCATTGTCCTTCTCGAGTCCACGTAGCCCGCTATCACATGACTGAGTATAATGACACACCAAAAACATTTGCATTTCATATAGTTACACCTGCATCACCACATATAAGCATTTCATACATACATATATATATCACAATTGCATCACATCCTGCATACAACACATGTTAGCACATCTCACATTTTCATTATGTAAATAATCATTTGCATTATCATATTCATTTGCATTACATACATTCACATTTACATCATGCATACACATATACAACATAAAAGAACAAAAATATATTGCATTGCATCATATAAGCATCCATATCATAAAACATGTATTACACAAGAACATCTCATCACATAAGGTACACATGCATATAGCTGCCGCAAAAATGAATCATCTCATATATAATCAAAATGTGTCATGATACAATGATGTCAAAAGAATCATATGGCTACAAAAGAATCACCCGCAGGTGTCTACAATACAAAAAATGATACATATACTGATACAATGGGGAGCCCTCTATGGCTATGATGAACTCCCTCCCTCGGAGCCGCCTGGCCTCGACGGAGTCTGAGCTATAGATGGACCCGCTCCAAGATCCCCCTATCTCTCTGGTGGTGGTGGAGGGCCCATGACCCCACCGCTGGACGCCTGCCTCCTGCGACTCCCTCCCGTAGCCGTCGTTGTGCGCGACGATCTATGGAAGCTCCTCGCCCGCTGATCTGCTGGCACGACAGCATAGTACAGATCCCTCCAATAGGCGATCTCCTCTCCAGCTCACAGCACATATGCGTAGCCTGCCCCTGCATCCTCTGCTGCCCGCCTCCCTGCCCTCAGAGCTGTCTCGGCCTCAGTATATCTCTGGATGGCCTGGTCCCTCTCCTGCTCTGTGTCCCTGAGCCTGATCCTGAGGTGATCCCTCTCCCGCACCAAATCCTTAATCTCATCTACCTGGCCCTGGCAGATCTCTCACAGCCTCAACAGCTCATCCTCCTCAGGATCTCCGCCCTCAGCCTCTGCCTGTGGCTCCTCCTCTACAGGTGCCTGTCCCTGTGCCTCTGCCTGCACCTGTCTAGGTGCCTGAATAGGTACCTATGCCTGTATCTGTCCCTGTCCCTGCACCTGTCTAGGTCCCTGTCTAGGACCCTGTGCTGCTGGTACCTGTAGGGGCACTCCACCGTGACCCCTCACCACCTGAGCTGCTCTCTCCTGTCCTCCCTCCCTCCAAGGTGCTACTCGCCTCTCCCCCACCACTCCTCTCCGCCTCCGTCTGCCCCTGCCTCCATCTCCTCCACCATCATCATCATCATCCCGCCTGGCCTCTCCCTCCAACAGCTCTCCCGGATCTGTCAATCTCGGAAATGGATGCTCTGCCCAATATGCAGAGTACTCTGCGTCCATCCCTGCATCCTCTACCTCCGACCACATGTCCCATGGTAACGGCATCATCTCCGCCAGCTGTGTCACGGCCTGATCATATGATAGCAGTGGCCCGAACTGTACCTGATCTCTAACTGTACGGGCATACATGCCCGAGCCTCATGGCATCCGCTGAATCCGCCCAAACTGCCTGCATACCCTGTCGACAAGCTGCCTCTCCAGAATATAGGGCGTTCGCCCAATCAGATACCTGCTCCTGAAGGCATAGGGTAGCTCCAATGCGTCATCATCCCACTCCTCGCACCCCAGGTACGGCCTTCAGATAACCATGTCTATGTCATCTATGACGTGCCTCTAGTGCTCCAGTCTACCAATCCGCGGCTGGGATGTGATCATGTCGTACAAATGCACGAAGCTCCGTCCCTGCCCTCTGCCTCTGAAATGAATCGGCCGTGTGATGGGAAGGTGCTCATATGCCCACACCTGTAGGAGAGTAACGCCGCAGCCCAAGCCCACTGATCCATGGTACACAAACTGATGTAGCTCATAGTACAAATGTGCCAGGACACATGGCCCCCATGCATACCTGGTGTGCTCTATCATCAGTGTCTCCAATACCCCTCCCCAGCCAACTGTCAATCCTCGTGTGGCTCTGTCTGGACATAAATACCCACTGATAGCTCCCCCAATAACAGCCGGCAATGCTAAACCTATGGCGGTCATGGTATCCCAGGCCACGTGACCTGCTCGCATCTCCAAACCGAGATCCTGAAACACCCGTCTCAATGCCTCCCTGTCACCGTCACGATCATATGGAATCAACTCTCCATCGATCGGGATATGCAGTATCCTGTACACATCCTCCAATGTCACTGTCATCTCACCCATCGGCAGGTGAAACGTGCACGTCTCAGAGTGCCATCTCTCAGCCAACGCAGTCAGCAACCCCATGTTTGCCCGAAACTCAGGCACAAATAGCACATGTGTAAGACCCATCTCCTCAATGGAAATCCTGTCCTGAATCGACAACTCTGGTCACAACCTCTGAGTCGATGGGAATCTCTCCCGTGACTCCAACATAGGCAGATACTCCTGCAGTCAACCAATCAATCATGTCAGTTATCGTGGCATTCACTGTTTATCACAAAATGCTACTTGCTACCTAAATGCATACGCTTACCTATCCTAGTGACACTCACTGTTCATCACAAAGTGTTGCTATCTATCCTAGTAGTGCTCCCTGTTCATCACAAAGTACTACGTGTGTGACATTCCCTGTTCATCACAAAGTGTTACTCACATTCACACTCCCTGTTCAACACAAAGTGCTGCCTATCTTGGTGCTCCCTATTCATCACAAAGTGCCTTGATCTATCCTAATCTTCCTAGAGGACCTGCTTGAGTGTATCCTCTCAGCAGCTTATCCAATCGACAGCGTATGTTCATCACAGAACTGCCGATTTGACCTAGAAGACTCAAACTATGCATTTTGACACACAAACGCGCTTTAAACTCCTAAACGCGCTTATAGACTGCACAAACGTGCTTCTGCAACACAGACGCGCTTTCTGAACACAAACGTGCCTATACCATGCACAAACGCGACCAGGGAACACAGACGTCCCTACATGACATAAATGCCCCTACAGGGCACAGACGCTTCTACATTTCACAAACGCGTCCGTATTCAGCACAAACGCGGTTCCAGGCATAGACGCGCCTGGACCCGACACAAACGCGCCTGCCATTGACAGAGACGTGCCTGGCATTGACACAGACACGGTTGCATGTTTTTGCATATTTCAACTACCCTATTCCTAGCGCATTTATTGCTACTTAGCATGCATTTATGACAAAACTCGAAATGCGTGAAAGTACAAGGAGGTTTTGTGGTACTTACCGGCTCTCCTGCCTCTGCTGGCCTCTGAAATCGGCGAACACGGTCGAATCTGTGAATGGAAGCCATCGCTGCTGACTGCTGCTGCTCTTTTCTCGCTCTGCATTGTGATCTTCTAAGGGTGTGGATGACAATGAGGATGTCTTTTGCCCGTGGTCTATCTTATAGCCTACCCTAGCCCTCGCCCTCATTTCCCGAGTCAGTATTCTTCATCTTGTGACTTTGTCACTCTATCCAGTCAGTCCATTCTAGCCTTTCTTTCTTATCGAGAGATTGTCTGCAATCTTTTCAGACATTTTCATCCAATCTCTCGAGGGGGCATATAATTCCCATTTTGGGGCAACTTTGTATCAGTTCATCTTATCTTCTTTGAAACAACGCGACAAGCCGCATTGTCTCAAAGAGGGGCAAAATGTAGACACCTAAAATTGTCATGTCTAATTAAATAAATATTTTATTTATTTAATTATCTAAGCCTAATTCTTCTATTAATTAAATAAATCTTTATTTATTTAATTAATTCATTTATCCTCTTCTAGCCTTATTTCTCATTTAAATAAATACATTTATTTATTTAAATTATCCCTTTCCTAAATTAAATAAATATTTTATTTATTTAATTGTCCTACTTCTTCTATTAATTAAATAAATCTTTATTTATTTAATTAATTCATTATCTTTTTCTACACATGACACATGTCATTCATCTCTTATTTTCTACACTACCTACCTCTTTCATTATTTTGGTATTTCTTTTACCTACCCTCTAATCTTGGCCGACCTCTCTTTTTACACCTCTCAATCTTATCCCTCCATTTCATATTGTGTCTTCTATTTAAGGAGATGTTTTCTTCATTGTCAAACCCTAATAACTGATTTTGGAGTACTTGGCTACACTACGATCCTACTTGCAACCACATTCCGTTCTTTGTTGAGCTCTTGTGCATACAAAAATCTGAGAGCAAGCATATCAAACAAGATCAATGGAGATAGGAAGAATGGAGATCAAAACCCTATTGGACATGTGATGGTATAATCTTTGTGATTTTGAGTTATTTTGCATTGTCTTAGGTTATCTTCATATGTTATGGTGGATCTTTGTTCATTGTTAGGCTAGGGTTTGGTGGTTGAATTCATTTAGCCTTTCAATATTGTTGTTATTTGTTATCCATTTTCACCATATACAATGACCATTCTTCACATCTTGCGAAAGAAGAATCATCATCAGAATATCAACTTGAAAAGAAGACCATCGAGCTCAAAGGCTTTGATCAAAAGGAGGAAATTCTTCTATCTAAATAGACAAATCTTTGTCTCCCATAGAGTTTTTCTACGTCACATGCATCTCTACCTTCAAGGAAAAACAAATGAATTTGATTCAAAGTCATTGAACCGTAGAGCTTTGAGTTATCACAAAAAACAAGGAGGCAAGATTAATCCCAACTTTTTCCCAAACATTTGTATCACATACAACATAGCTCGAGAAGTTCCACCAACGCTCAAAAGGGAAGAGGTAGAATGTGTTCCATTCATGACACAAAGCTTTTATTGAAGTTAAAACATTTCATCCATTATCTCACTCATACATCATCACTTCATCATCAATCCATTCCAACTCTCAAAACATTAAGAGGTTCTTGTCCCAATTTCTCTTTTTAGATATTGCTTGAATCAAACACATCACGTCACTTTTTAGATTGTTTCTACATCTAGGATAAGCTCATCCTAAGAGACACATCTACGCAGGTCAAAACTAGTTCATGAGTGAATCCTCTCATTACTAGGTAGTTAAATCTGTAACACATCTTAGATTTCTCTACACCTTATCACATCCAACCTTATCAAAAACAAACAAGCAATTCAAAGAAGGAATTTTGGTTACATCTACCTTAAAAGTGCTAGAGATCCACATGCAACACAAATCACCAACCATCAATCTTTCATTTCATCAACAACTCATCATCATTTTCACTCAACTTCAACAAAAGCTTGTAAACAAAATGGCTCAAACCTGAACATAGTCAAGACAACGAGAAATAGAAATTGAGGAAGAAGAGGAGGAAAATCTCAATGAATTTCAAGAAGCACTTGGAGGAAATGTGAATGATGAAAACCCAAGTACTCCTACTCCTGCAACAATAGAAAGGGCCCAGCATAACCCTCTCTTTAACAGACTTTTTGACGAAATACTCAGGAGCAATGCAGATGCTCACTTTTTAAAGCTCACTCAAGAAGGAGAAAAACTCCCCTCTGACTTTGATCTTGCCCAATTAAGACAAGCATCATAATGACAAAGTTGCCATGAAGAAAATAGAGGTAGAGATCCCATCAGATATAACATTCCTTGAGGTAACCCACCACCTCCTCCTCCAAATGAAATGGAGATGTTGTGGCAACAAGTCAAGAATCTCACCCAACAACCTCATAATGGTGTCAAGACTAACCAATTCTCACTCAATGACATTTGTCCCTATCCTTTTGATAGGAATCTTTATATGCCACCCTTTCCACGAGGATTCAAAACACCCAAATTCAAAAAATATAGAGGAAAGGGAGATCCTCATGATCATGTCAGAGAATTTCATTCTGCTTGTCTCGAAGTGGCATATGAAGACACATACCTAATGTGCCTTTTTCCCCAAAGCTTGGGAGGAACAACCACATCATGGTTTTCTTGACTACCAGGTGGCATTAGAACATTTGAGGAACTCATCTAGAAGTTCCTAGCTCATTACTCTCATAACATTGAACGCGACATCACCATGGCTGATCTGTGCAACACTAAACAAAAACTAGGTGAACTATTCTCAGTATTCCTGCAACGATGGCGTTAAATGTCTAGTAGACGTTCTCTTTAGTTACCTGAATGAGAACTAGTGGAAATATTCATTTCCAGCTTAAATGAAGAAATGGAATTTCACCTGGATGTCAAAGACACAGAGTCTTTTAATGATATGATCACCAAGGGTTTGAAATGTGAGCGGGCCCTCATCAAGAAAGGACTCATCAAAATCTATAATGAACCAAAGGATGGTCCTCGCCCATGCTTCAATAGTGATAAACCAAGCTTCTAGAACAAAAACAAGAATATCATCAACGATGGGGTTGTGGATGCCAGGACTATAAAAAGCGCACAACCTGTGGTTCAGTTTGCAGGACAGAATCCTCCATCTTAGAATAACACAAATGTTCCTTCAAATCAAAGTCGCATCACATCTCACGATGAACCTAGACCTCATCAGCAAAAACAAAAATGAACATACACTCCCTTAGGGGAACCCATTGAAACAGTATTGCGACAACTCATTTCTCAAAATTTGGTCACTCTACCTAAAACATCAAACTATGAACCTCAGGTCAAACCTGCATGGTGGAGAGATACTAAACATTGTGATTTCCACCAAGGGAGAGGACACAAGACAAGTAATTGTCATCAATTGAAAGATCTTATTCAGGATCTTATTGACCGAGGAGAAATTGAAATAGAAGGACATGACCCAAAAATAACAAACAATGATCATCTGATGTTCAAAAATCCACTTCCATCATAAGATCAAAGGGGTCCTTCCACTTCCAGGCAAGGCACTGATACCACAGATTATACGTAGGCTGCATATAATTACATTATAAATCATCTATATGATGCCAGTGAACAAGTTGTAACCATCACCATCAAAAATCCCAACTCAAATTGCAATGTTGTTACACGTCGTGGCAAGGTTACCACCAAGGCAGCTCCACAAGGCACCACCTCCATACCAAAGTAGTACAATCTTGTGGAAAAATTAGACAAAACACTTATATCCATTTTAGAGCTATTGTGCTTATCTCCGTCTCACAAAACAATCTTGGATCAAGCTCTCCAAGAGGCATCAGTCCCTACAAACCTAAATACAGACCAATTTCAAGCCATGGTTGGAAGTTTAAAGTCATCACCTTGTCTCACTTTTTTGAAAGTGACAACTCTTCCTTCCAACAACCTCATAACGCTTCGCTACACATTGAAGGGTTTATCAACCAGCACAAGATCAAGCAAGTCTTGATCGATAATGGAGCAGGCCTAAATATTTGTACACTACAGTTAGTCACAACTTTGGGATATGCAATAGAATCAGTGGATCCTCGCAAGAAGATCACAATCAAAGCTTATGATGATGTAGAGCATTCCTCCAAAGGAGCTGTGGTACTACCAATCCGAGTGGAACTTGTGGTAAAGCACATCATCTGTCAGGTTCTGGACCTTCCTTTGCCATATAGTCTATTGTTAGGAATACCTTGGATACATGCCATGCAAGCCGTTCCATCTACCTACCATCAATGTATCAAGTTACCACATAATGGTGTAGAGATCACAATCCTGGGCGATGCAAATCCCTTTGCATACTATCATAATATCAGTCATCAACCAGAGATTACCATTCCTAATAATAGAGAAGCCATTTCCTCCACATCATATATAAGTCCCACCTCTCTTGCCAGTTCGAACACCACTATACCAAAGCAAGAAAAACTTAAAATGAAAATAGTAGAGGAAGGTCCTAGGGAATACAACTTGAGTCAACTCTTTTGTGTGGGACAAATGCCCACTTCTCCTAGAACACATGGTAAACCACAGCAGTTACTCTAGTAACCATTCATCACACCAACATGTGCTTTGATGCCTTTCATCATTGGAAAGAGTCAAGAAGAAGAAACCCAAGATGAGGACTTAGCGGAATGGATCTATAAAGATCCTATCACCACTGATATGCCGCAAGCTACACTTCCCACGAATCAGTATGACAAAGGCCTCCTCATTATGCAAAGAATGGGTTATGATGGTCAGAGTGCTTTAGGATCTTGCAAACAAGGAAGACATGAGCCATTGCTGCAAGAATTAAAGCCCAAAGATAATACAGGCCTAGGCTTTGAAAGGGCAATCTTTCCTAAGCTCAGATTCAAAGGAAAACCCAGCAAACCACTATATCAGCCTATTGCAAAGAGGACACCTTTCATTATCAAAGTAGCATCAAACACCATTGCAACTGCCCCACCTAGGCTTGAAATCCCAACACAACCATCTACAATGCCAATCATCCCACCAAACAAACCAGTAATCCCATCAGCAGTAGCAACTGTATTAGAACCCGCAACAACATCTACAACACCAGTAGTTCCAATAGCAGCAACTGAGCCAACACTACCAATACTACCCATATCATATTCTTTGATCTCCATCATCCTTCGTGCAGCACCGATCATTTCATCTACAAAGGTACATCAACCGATCACACTTGCAGTGTTTAACTCAAAGGACATCCTAGTATGGTATAGTAATCGGATGCTGGAAAGTGATTCAGAGACCGACTCACATGAATGGGAATTTGATTCCATCCAGCTTAATACTTCAGATGAGGAAGACACATCAATACCTCCACCACACAAAGACATCCCTATTTATAGAGAAGCACAGATAAAGACTTCTCGGGTTCCTTAGCTAGAAACATCTTCCATAGACCCTACGTCTCATCCAACGCCTAATTCTGACAGGGAGAATACCTTCAATGACCTTCACCACACCGTCTTAAACCTCTCTGATACATCTAACACACTTAACCTAATCGATGAAGTAATGCCCATTATTCACCCTGAACTCATCGAATGGAACCAACCAAATCTCCCATGTCTTGACTTCTTCCAAAATGATGAGGCCATCATTGACTTTTTGGAATTAAGGGATAACCTACCAAATGGGGATCACAAAGCTGGATTTGCCATTGAACTTAATAGCACAACATACTTTGGGGTGGATGCCAAACCCTTCAGCTACAAAAATATCACAATAAAACATGGATCTTCTAGTGAAAACCACCCTGTGGCACTATTTGATCCAACAAAAGTAAAAAGAAAGAGTGTATCCAATAGTGAAAACCTCTCTGAGGCACCTAAGGATGAAAGGTTTGATATCCTCCCTGCTAGTACACAACAGGAATGATCAACGATTCTCATTGAGGAAACCAAAGAATACAATGTGGGGACTCCTAAAAATCCTCATCTCATACATCTGGCATCTCTTCTCACTCCAGAAGAACAACCTAAATTTATAGAGTTCTTTCAACAGCGTCAGATCAAATTTGCATGGTCATATGCAGACATGCCTGGGCTTGATCCTAATTTAGTCATGCATCACCTCACCGTAGCAGAAGGAGCCAAACCTATCAAGTAGAAGCTTCGTAAGATGCATCCTCAAATTGCAATGCTAGTCAAAACAGAACTCAAGAAACTCCTAGATGTTGGTTTCATTAGACCAATTGATTATGCAGAATGGATCTCCGACATTGTGCCTATTGGAAAACCAAAAGGGGGCATCTGCATTTGTACTGACTTCAGAGATCTGAATAAGGCATGTCCTAAGGATGACTTCCCCCTATTAAATATCAATATCATAGTAGATTTGACAGCAGGACATGCCATGCTTTCACTCATGGATGGCTTTTCAGGGTACAATTAGATAAAACTCGCACCAAAGGATCAACATAAGACAACCTTCACATGTCCATGGGGCACATATTGCTAGAATGTAATGCCTTTTGGTCTCAAGAATGCAGGAGTGACCTATCAACAAGCCATGACCACCATCTTCCATGACATGATGCATACTATGATGGAAGATTATGTTGATGACTTACTAGCTAAATCACTAACTAGAGAAGGTCATCTAGACATATTAGATAAAATCTTTGATAGACTGGAACAATACCATGTTCGACTCAACCCAAAGAAATGTGTCTTTGGAGTAACCTCCGGGAAGCTTCTAGGATACATTGTCTCAAGCAAAGGTATTTAGGTCGACCTAGCAAAGGTAAAAGCAATCATGGACATGCCACCACCAAAGAATATCAGTCATCTAAGGACATTACAAGGGCGGCTTCAATCCATCTGAAGATTCATTGCACAATTGGCTGATAAGTGTCACCCATTCACACACCTACTACACAAGAACATCTGCTTTCAATGGGATGCTAGATGCCAGCAAGCATTCCAGATGCTCAAAGACTATCTCATGAATACACCATTGCTAATACCACCAAATCAGAGCAGACCTTATTTACTCTATATCTCAGCAACATGTACAGCATTGGGCGTACTACTGGCACAACATAATGCAGAAGGAAAAGAGTGTGTTGTTTACTACATTTCTCACACACTGGTGGTCTATGAACTCAATTACACACCTATTGAGTGAGCTTGCCTAGCAGTAATCTTGGTAGCCACTAAAATAAGGCATTATCTGTTAACACACAAGGTACAACTCATTGCCAAGATTGATCCATTCAAATACTTACTCAGCAAAGCAGCATTGACAGGCCGCTTGGCCAAATGGGTGATGATTCTGAGTGAATTTGACATCAGATACATAGACCGTAAAGCTACCAAAGGACAAGTTATTGCAGATCAGTTGGCCGATGCACCTCTCATAGGTGATCATCCTCTCATTTCCAATTTCCCAGATGAAGAGATATTCATGATCACAACAACACAACCATGGAAACTATACTTTGATGGTTCATACACTAGGCATGGCTCGGGGGTAGGCATTCTATTTATCACACCTCAAGGTGATAGCATATTTAAGTCTTACAGGCTCACATTTCCATGCACCAACAACACAATAGAGTATGAGGCCTTGATCATAGGACTTAGGCTAGCCGTACAATGGAAATTACAAGAACTGCAAGTATATGGCGACTCACAACTGGTCATTTGACAAGCCACTGATGAATATTGGACTAAGGATGATAAACTCATGCCATACAAGCAAATGGTGGACAATCTAAAGGAATCATTTACTACAATTACCTTTGAGTAGATACCAAGAGATCAGAATCGAGCTGCTGACGCTATGGCTACCATCGCATCTCTCCTAGATCTTCTGCAGAATTCAACACGCTACGAGTTCTTGGTAGAATAGCTTTGGATTCCCGCTTATGATATCCCTGAATCCGAAATGATATGTCACCTTGTTGGTTCTGAATCCCCATGGTACAGTGAATTCTACACCTATCTCCGCGATCACACCCTACCTCCTGACCAATCAAATAACCAATTAAAAACCTTCATTCGCCAAACTGCTCAATATACCATTATTGCCGAAACCCTATACCGATGCAATCTTGATGGTACTCTCCTTCGATGTCTGGAACAAGATGAGATAACAAAGGCCTTGGAAGAGTTACATGAAGGAATATGTGGAACTCATGCAAGTGGTCCGTCACTAGCCAAGAAACTCCTGCGTAATGGATACTATTGGCCATCTATGGAAAAAGACTCCTACTACTTTGTCAGGAAGTGCAAGAAATGCCAAGTTCATGGCGACTTGATACATGCAACAACACAAGAATTGCAACCAATCATAACACCATGGCCTTTTTGTCAATGGGGTCTTGACCTTATGGGTAAAATCCATCCATCTTCATCTAATGGCCATAAATTTATTATTACCGCCACCGAATACTTCACAAAGTGGATCGAAGCTGTTCCACTTACCCAAGTTACCGACAAACAGATCACCTCATTCATCCTCAATTACATCATCTACCAGTATGGTGTACCCATGTCCATCATCACAGATAATGGTCTTCCTTTCAAAAATCAGGATGTCCACAAACTCTATGAGAAATTTCACATCCAACACCGCTTTTCCACTCCCTATTACCCACAAGGCAATGGTCAGGCCGAAGCATCAAATAAAAACATATTGCGGATCCTAAAGAAGACAGTCAATGATGCCAGTTGTGATTGGCATGTTCAATTGAATCTAGTACTATGGGCATATCGAACTAGCATTCGAACCCCTACAGGCACAACTCCCTACTCATTGGTCTATGGTGCCAAAGCTATCTTACCTATTGAGGTTGAGATCCCATCACTATGGGTTTTCTTGCACAATCTCATCGATGATGAAGCATACAGAGTCTCACGCCTTCAGGACTTAGAGCTACATGATGAGAAGCGACAAGTTGCATACAACCACCTCAAAGCCTATCAACAATGCATGAGCCAAAGCTACAATCATCGAGTTAAGCCTCATACGTTTGAGGTAGGTGATCTTGTTCTTCGAGAGAATCCTCATAACCAACCAAACAGAGAACATTAGGGAAAGTTTGAGTCAAATTGGCTGGGTCCATATGTTGTTATTGTTGTATTTGGGTCCGGGGCATATCAGTTGGCTACTTGAGAAGGAGAACCATTAGCAGATCCAATCAACAACATGCACCTCAAACGATTACAATGGTGAAAACCTGGCAAATAGGTGCCACTCATAAAGGCTATGGCTCCAGTATCTTTCAGGCTCGTTGCAATCACATTCATGCATACACACATCCATCCATCTAAACCACGGCTTGTTATTTGTTTTGTAATCAAAGAAAGTACTTCATGCATCTTGCATCCCGCTTTTTCATACTCATGTCTAAACTTGGGGGCAATGCCCTTAAATCTAGTTGATGAAGTGGATTCTACATTACTAGTGATTCATTGGCTAATACATTCAAAAATGTCTCACAAACTCCAAAAACATTCAAAAATGTCTCACAAAATCCAAAAACATTCAAAAAAATGTCTCACCAAATCCAAAAACATTCAAAACAATACAAAATCCAAAAACAACGGAAAACATCAGAAATTACACAAAAACATGGCAACACCTTGTACATACTCATCCACGCAGATACACAACAAACATTGACAAATACTCGCACAAATGATCACTTATCAAAATTGACCAAAACAATCGACATCAACAATCAAGCTGTCTTCAACAAGGATGCATCCTTCCTTACCAAAAACAAAGACAAAAATGACGTTTTCTTTGACAAGAAAATTATGTTAACCTATCAAATACTTGGTTGATTTGTGAGTAATTCATTCATTTATCTGTATCAGGATCTTTCACCATTATTTTGTATCATTTGCGCATTATTTCCAATGAAGTTCTAGGGCATGTACTAATGGTGTCTACGTGGGAAGTTCACTAAGCTACATGATCTTATGAAAAATGCAGTCATAGATCACTACGGCTTGCTGACTACAGCATATACCTCGACCATATGAGCATGAACCATTACCAAGGATCCATATTCTTTATTCTTTATGTATATACTATTTTGTTTGCATGAACAATGCTCTTTCTTTGGTTCCTCCTCATCCAATTTGGATAAAGGTTTTGTCTCTTATTAAGGTGTGAACTTGTCTCAAGATATGATCAGCCCAAGATCAAGGAGGACGATCCAAGTCATGCATGAATAGAGATAATCCTTGTCTGTTCCACAAGCAATACTCTGGTCGACTTGATCCATTATATCAAGTTGCTTGTATTAACTTGCTATATCAAAATCCATGAAAGGAATACTCAGGTCATCTTGAACCATTATGTCAAGTTGCTTGTATTTTCTTACAACATTTTAAAGCTCAATGATGAAAATAGAGCACTATGGATCACCATTTCATCTCATCTATTTATATGTTGCATTCCGTTGCATTCCACCCATCAATACATTCATAATAGATGCATATCATGCATACATAGTAATGACAATGCATACTCTATTTTCCTCTTCTTCCATAGGAATGAGTCATAGGTCCTCCATTTCTTCTATCTAACATCGACCCCCCCCCAAGCCTCCCCATCTTGATAATCAACATCACATACCCTGCATCATGTCCCAATCAGCCTAATCAAGCCATGTTCCTCACCATCCATCTTTAAATAGGAGGGATTATGTTTCCTATCCTAAGTCATCCTATAAGCCAAGCAAGTTACTCTGTCTACACAGGTACATCAACTCACACACACCTAGACTATCAACAGATACTCTGATCAAGTATCTTCGAGTCTAAACAAGTAATCGATCATGGTAATCCTAGACTACATCAGGTCTTTATCATAATGACCTAGTCTCAACGGGGCTGCTATGATTCACCACAACCATCCATCACCCGCACACACTATCAATTGATCAACCAATCAAACACAATCTAACGGACAATTACATCAATTGTCTAAGTCTCAATGAGTATTTTTGCTTCATATACCTTGACTTCATCGAGAAATTTCATCAATTGTCTAAGTCTCATCGGGTCACTTTGATTCACTTACTTAGACTTTATCTTGTCCAAGCAAACAACTAGCATCAACTGTCATGCTTTGACTCGCCCGGGGCAATTAAACCAATTACACCAGATTGTTCAACCAATTTTGATCAATTATATAGCATCACTCGAAAGCACAACCACCACATTTTCACTATATCTCCTGCATGACCTAAGGGTACTCACTGGCTTGATGTTTCTCCATTTTATCTCCGATTTCTTCTATTTTTCACCCGCGTTGCTAACTTCTTCTCTTCTATCACCCTACCAATTTTCATTCTTTTTCGAGAGATTGCCTGAATTTTCAAAAAAATTTGGCCCATCTCTTGAGGGGGCATGCCACCCCTTAAATTAACATTTTATGGGGCATTTCTTCACACCTATTTTTCTTTCTTTGAAATGTCGCGATAAACCGCACCGTCTCAAAGAGGGGCAAATGTAGTCACACAAATTTGTCCAGCTTAATTAAATAAATAATTGCTATTTATTTGATTAAAAATCCACTAGCCATCACTTAATTAATATTTAATTAATTCATCTTCAAACATTCTCCTATTAATTAAGTAAATTATTCAATTTATTTTAATTAATTCATTAAAACCAAGTTCACAAATCAATTAAATAAATAAAATCTATCCCCCTATTCCTCTTTTAAATAAATTAAATTAAACTTTTATTTAAATCATTATCCCCCCCCACTTGCATTTTCCTACAAATGCAACTTGCACACATTTATTGAAATAAATTAATTTATTTTAAATAAAAAAATCCTATTTTCCCTCACCCACCAAATCCACTTGCAAATCTAATCCCCTCCTGGATTCTTCTAACCCCTTCCTAATTAGCCTAATCCATCCCCTAATTATTGTCACATTCCTAAGTAAAATGGAGTCATTTCTCAAAGACTTCAAAAAGTCTTTGAAAAACATTTAATGCTTTGTGTGTTCAACAATTTAACCTCCAAAGTCTTCCAAAACCACTAATGGCTCTTACATGACCATTAATGGCTCTTACATAACCATTTATGGTTATTTCAACTTGTCTCCCCAAACATTTATTGCTTTAACCATGTTTATCCCTCTTGCCTTTTGCACAAGAGTTTATCCATTGGATAAAAGCTTTATTCTTTGAATAAAGAGTTTATTCATTCAACTAACCTTGACCTTAACTCCCAAGGTCATGTCAAGTATTTAATGCTTATTCCCTCTCCTCTCAACCTATCTCACATTGACACTTGTCATCTTGGGATTGGGTTGAAAGCCCTCACATGGATTTGAAATCATTCAATCCTGACCCTTATTGAGATTGCTCAATCTCAACCATCCATTGCTCCATTTTTCCTATAAATAGAGCCCATTTCTTCATAATCCAGATCCTGAAAACTTGTATGCATTTAACCTATAGGCATTTTAGAGAGCATTTAGCATAGAAAACTAATATCTTGTTATTTTGGTTAAAATCAATCATTTTTAATAGCATCTAGTATTTTAGTTTTTCATTTTACATTTGGAGCAAAATACTCAAATCTCAATCCTCCATAAGCATCCATAGTGCAAAAAGCTGCTAAGAGCTACACTATTTTGGAACTTGGAGAGGAGAGGAACAAAGGAGAAGGAATCAAGAGCATGTTAGGAGGCATTTGGAGATGCCTCATCATATTTTCTTCTTTAGTTAAATATTCTTTCATGTTCTTAGTATCTCTTTTGATATGCCTGTTTAGATTAGCTTTTGGTTAACTAACACTAATGATTTCTTGTGTCTTGTGTTGTTTGTCATTTGCTAACCTTGTCCATTTTGCAGAGCATGAAAACTATTTTGGGAATACAATGTCATGGAGGTTTGTTAAGTAAAGATGAAATTGTTTCTAAAGTTTTGAGATCATTCTCACTAGCATACAAAATGAAAGTAACTACTATTAAGAGTTGGGAACAATGCCTAATACATCAGTATCTAGAGATACCTTGGTTGGAAAACTTACAACATTTGAGCTTGAGGAATTTGGTCATGTTGCTACAATTAAGATATATTTAGCCTTCAAAGAATCATCATCTACATCATTATCATCATCATTTGAAAAATTTGATTGGAAAGGACTTTATGTAAGAGAACTTGATGATATCAGGAACGAAAATGAAGAACTGGAAGAACTTGAAGCACTATTTGGAAGGAAAATACCTAAAGGTCCTATTGGAAGTAACTTTGAAGGTAAAGCACCATTTAAATGTTTTAACTGCAATAAAGTTGGTCATATGGCATCTAGATGTCCTAATAGACATGCACGATTAAGAGAAGAAGCTAAAAGAACATATAAGCCCAACCCTGAATATCAGAGATACAGATTTAAGAAGAATACAAACAAATAATGTTACTATATTGATGAAGGAGTTACTGATGATTCTGATGAAGAACCGACAGACAATGGATGGGGTTTTGTTGCAATAAAAGAAGATCAACCGACACCTATTGTTCCACTGGTAGAGTAGGCCCTGATAGCTAAAATTGAAGAAACGGATGAATGGATTATAGATTCTGGATGTTCACATTATATGACTAGTGATAAAAGTAAATTCTTATGTTTTCAGGAATACAATGCTGGGGATGACAAAGCTTGTTTGATCAGAGGAAAAGGCACTATATATTTTGATGGTAAGCATAATACTAACAACATTTATTATGTTGAAGGTTTGAAGCATAATCTTTTGAGTGTTGGTCAATTAGTTGAAAAGGGATTTCAGTTACAATTCAAGAATGGAAAATGCAAAATCATGAATAAAATTGGTTTGGAGATTGCAACCGGTAATCAGACTAGAGGTAATATCTTTCATTTGAATAAAAATGAAAAGACATGCTTGATTGCACATATTGATGAAAGTTGGTTATGGCATAAAAGACTCTTTCATGTGAATTTTGATTGTATTATAAAGATTACTTCATCTAAGGTAGTAAGGGATTTACCTAAGATTGTAAAACTTCATAATCTGGTATGTAAGGAATGTCAAATGGGAAAGCAAGTTAGAACAACTTTTAAGAGTGTTTCTAAGAAATCTAATAATGTTCTTGATTTCATTCATACTGACTTGTGTGGTCGGACAAGAACAAGAAGTCTACAGGGAGATAGATACTTTATGCTAATCATTGAAGATTATTGTAGAATGTGTTGGGTTACTTTTCTTAGGGAGAAATCAGAAGCTTTTGGGAAATTCAAATTATTCAAAGCAATGGTAGAGAATTAAACTGGTAAGAAAATCAAATGTTTAAGATCAAATCAAGGAGGTGAATTTCCATCTAAGGAGTTTAATACATTTTGTGAAGTGAATGGAATTAGAAGACAACTATCAGCACCCCGAACACCTTAGCAAAATGGAGTTATGGAATGGAAGAACATAACTATTTTAGATGCAGCTAGAAGTATGATATCAGAAGAAAATCTACCTCATGTGCATTGGAGAGAAGCAGTGAATACAATGGTTTACAGTTTCAATAGAGTCCACATCAAAGGTGAAACCGGTAAGACACCTTATGAATTATGGTTTGGTAATACTCCTACTCTTAAATACTTTAGAATATTTAAAAACAAATGCTACATTAGGAGAGATGAGTATATTGGTAAATTTGATCCTAGAAGTGATGAAGGAATATTTCTTGGTTATTCATCTAAGAGCAAAGCATATAGATGTTTTAATAAAAGATTGCAAAAAATCATTGAGAGTGCAAATGTGAAGATAGATGATCACTTTAGAGGAAATTCAAGGTATATGGATTATGAATCGGTAGTTGAGATGATCACAAATGAACCTATATAGAGTGCACTGGTAAAGAATGTGGATCCAGTGACATCGGAATCATCAAAGAATTCCATAGTGATTGAAGAACAACACTAAGTGAACACACCTAGGTATGTAAGACTGAATCACTCTGAAAGTCAGATAATTGGGAAAAAATATCAAAGAGTTATGACAAGAGGAAGAATGGAAAATGAAGAGGTATGTTTAATTTCTCAAATTGAACTAGCATCTGTTATTGAGGAATGTGAAGATAAACATTGGATTAAAGCTATGGAAGATGAATTAGAATAAATTGAAAAGAACAATACATGGACATTGGTTCCCCGACCTAAAGATAAAAATGTAATTGGAACTAAATGGGTATTCAAAAATAAACTTAATGAAGATGGTAAGGTAATAAAAAGAAAAGTAAGATTAGTATGTAAAGGATATTCACAAAAAGAGGGAATTGATTACAATGAAACCTTTGCATTGGTAGCTAGAATTGAGGTAGTCATATTATTTCTTGCATTTGTAGCACACAAGAGCTATAAAGTATATCAAATGGATGTAAAATGTGCATTTTTGAATGGTGATCTTGAAGAGGAAGTTTACATTTAACAACCTAATGGATTTTCATTGGCAAATGATAAAGATATTGTTTGCAAATTAAGGAAAGCTTTATATGGATTGAAGCAAGCTCCTAGAGCTTGGTATGCTAGATTGGAAAAATATCTTTTGAAGCTTGGTTACACTAAAGGTAATGCTAACAACAACTTATATTTCAAAGTGACTAATGAAGAAATCTTGGTTATTGAAGTTTTTGTTGATAACATCATTTTTGGAGGAGAAGATGGATTGTGTAAAGACTTTGCTAATAAAATGTAGGAAGAATTTGAAATGTCTATGATTGGGGAGATAAAATTATTTTTAAGATTACAAATTTCACATACTGATAAATGTATATTCATATGTCAAATAAAGTACTTGAAGAAACTACTGAGGAAATTTGGTAGGGAAAACTCTTAACCTGTAAGTACTCCTATGACTACAACTGATAAATTAAGAGTGAAGGATGATTCAACTCCTATTAATCCGACAAGATACAAATCTATGATTGGAGGTTTACTGTATTTGACACAAACAAGACCTGATATAATGAATGCAATGTGTATTGTTTCAAGATTTCAAAGTAATCCTAGAGAAAATCATGAATCAACAGTGAAAATGATTTTTTGGTATCTACAAGGCACAACAAATCTTGGTTTATGGTATCCTAAAGATGAAAATTTTGATTTATGTGCATACACCGATGCAAATTGGGCAGGAGATGTAGATCATAAAAAGAGAACCACCGGTAGGGCATTCTTTCTTGGTAGTAGAATGATTTCATGGTTGAGCAAGAAATAGAGTTGTGCATCATTATTAATAGCAGAATCAGAATATGTTGTAGTAGCAACTAATTGTACTCAGGTATTATGGATTAATCAAATGTTGAAGGACATAAAGGTAAAATACAAAGAACCTATAATTATTTATTGTGATAATTCAACGACAATTTATATATCTAAGAATCCGTCATTTCACTCTAAAACTAAACATGTTTCTATCAAATATAATTTTTTGAAAGAGAATGTTGAAGCAAAGGAAGTGAGATTGGTTTATGTGAACACTAAAGAGCAGATTGCAGATATCTTTACTAAGCCTTTGCCTAAGGAAACTTTTTAATATCTCAAAGAGCAGCTTGGGGTTATACCCTCACTGGTAGAGACTTAAACAATTGATGATTGGCATCAAACCGATATAATTTAAAGAGAAACATTTTTTTCGGCTTTGATGGAGGAGAGCTACTTCTCAGGGGGAGTAGTTGGATATAACAATTGGTTATTGTAACTAGTTTCATTAGTTGGTTGTATGTTCTGGTATTTATATTGCTTTGTCATTTGATGTCAAAGGGGGAGAGATATCTATGGAAAAACATACATTATCCTTTGGGGAGAGATTACTTATTGGGGGAGTGATATTTACTCTTTGCATTTGTATTTTGATTTCTCATATTGATCTATTATGGAGGTTGTTGGTTTTTGGTTTTTGGCATTCTGTTTTGGCACTTAGATGTTTTTCCATCTTGTGTTGCCATCAATGCCAAAGGGGGAGATTGTTGTTATTATGGATGTGTTACATTGGTTTTGTCATTGATATCAACACTTATCAACCCTTATCCTTCTGGAGATCTTTGGTTAGGTTCACTGGCAAGTTTAGTGACTTATGCACAGTCACAGGTATATTGTTCACGTGCAGGTTATATTGTTCACCAACACTAAGGATGACTTTTTATCATTTGGAGATCACTTGGTTATGTTGAAGACATGGTTTGGACACTTCATTTTGGTAGTTTGGTTATTGGTCTAATCAGGTTGACAAATTTACTGTTACCGGCAAATTGGTCTAGGTTATGGACCGACATGTATTATCTATTCCAGATCAGCAGGACACGTTATGGAGATGATTTAATCAATTGGATATTGTTGTAAATGTATTGAGCTGACATGATGCATCACATCTTGACTTATCTGTAATTGATTTAATTGTAATATTCTTAATTAGCCAACCTACACATTTGGTCTTAGGTTTTGGTATATATGTAAGATCTTATTTGTGAGATGATGGAAGTAAGGAAGAAATAGAATAGAGAGATGGTATATGGTTATGGTATTGTAACATGGTATGTGCGAATATTGAAGATCATATGAGTAGACCATAAAGAAGGTTCAAGCAAGGTTTGAACATGATTATCAGAGCTTAACCGGTACTGAATCCAGCATTGGAGATGCTACTTTGAGCAGTACATTATCATTGGATTTACTAGTCAGTATATAGATAGTCAGTGTGACTCTTATTTTGTGATTGAGTAGTGAGCTCTAGGCGATTGGCCTTTTTGCATGTACAAACCCCATTTTGTATACACATACTATCTATAGTAGTATCATCTGATTGTGGGTAAGGTTTCCCACCGTATATAGATAGTCAGTGTGACTCTTATTTTGTGATTGAGTAGTGAGCTCTAGGCGGTTGGCCTTTCTGCATGTACAAACCCCATTTTGTATACACATACTATCTATAGTAGTATCATCTGATTGTGGGTAAGGTTTCCCACCATGTTTTTTCCCCTTACAATATTTCCATGTATAAATATATGTGTTATGTGTCGTGGATGATTTTTCTCTTTCTTCTATATGAATTGAGTTTCGCTGATATTGATATTAACTGTTAATCTGTTAACCGACATTAAGTTTGGTTTAGCGGTATTAAGTATCAAGTTTGACTAAATTATATTTGGGTTGAAATTAATTGACAACTGATTCACCTCCCCTCTCAGTTACCTCTGGGTCCTAACAATGAAGGATGGATAAAATTTGTTTCAACTTTCGACCTAAGAAAATCTATCTTTCTATAGTAAAAGGGGGCATGTTACATATAGAATCGAGAAAGGCAACTATAACCTTCCCTCCCTCCCATCGAGAACTTCTGAACTCAAGAAGTCAATATATTATTATCCTCCTTCACCCTAGGCTATAGTTGGATGGATAGACAGATTGAAGGGAGGGAGGTGAATGATATCCATCTCTTTTAAAAGGAAGGTTCAATCAACAGGAATGAAGGTGAATAAAATCCCCCAATTAGTTAATCAGCCTTCTAGAGTAAGGAATCAACATTAGGAAAATTAATCTTGGGCCGATGAGGTGATAAACTCCAAAGGCAAGGCAAGTTGGATGCATTGTTGAAAGGTGCCCCAAGGGAGCTGAATTAAGCACCCCTGATAGATATTTAGAAAGAATGTACATAGGTAGGTTCGATGTTCTAGCCCAATTAATGAACCACCTACCTACACCTCTAGTTGGGAAGCAGGGAGTTATATATATATATATATATATATATATATATATATATATATATATATATATATATATATATATATATATATATATATATATATATATATATATATAGATATGTATGTGTGCATGTGTGTGCATGTGCGTGTGTGTGTATGAATATCTATATCTATAAATATTAAGGTTACACTTTGAAGACTTTGTGCTTCATATTATCATTTCACAAAAGCATTATGAAAAGTGAAGCTAGGAATCATTTTAAAGACTTTGAGATTTATTTCGATTTTCTTAGTTAACTCTTTGGGTTATAGAAGAATTTGTAAAAAGGTTGATAAGACAGTAATGAATTTAAGAGTTTGAGCTTAAGCACTCTTTCCAGTCCCTTGAGAATAAACAAAGGACTTTGTGCCTTTACGAACACTTTGCTTCTTTTCTTATATATATTGTATTGTTCTTGTATTATAAGTTAATTTGTAGCAAGGAAATTGTAAGAATTATTGTTGTTTTATATTGTAAATTCTTTCCTAAAAGGAGATGAAAAGAATAACATCGATCTTGAAAAAAGAGGATAGGTTGATGTACTGCCCATGTTAGAATAGGAGTTAGAAGTTTGTATCTTATTTTACTCGAATAGAATAGTGAATCATAGGGAAAACTTTCCCTTAATAATCAGGAGATATTTAATCTCATATTGCTGTGGTTGAAACCATAATTTTATAAACTCTTCTACTTTGCAAAATTTTCAACCAATAGTGGTATTAATGTTTATTTCTTGTGTTGCAAGGAGGGACACATTTAAAAAAATTGTTCGTTGTTAGGAGCCCATAACAAGAAAATTGAGCCATCCTCCCATCACTTCTTCTTCTACTCTAGTTCGATATAAGCTTGAGTCTATGGATCTTTCCAACCACCATTCCCCCTTTGTACCACCCTCTTCCCCTCCCTTTTTGTAGAAAGCTTCCTAGATTTTTAATAAGCTTAATGAAGTGCAAGGAGTCATCAAAGATGTGCTCCATCCTCCTAGGGAGTAGGCTCTATTGCTCTACAACCCCGATTCTTCCCTTAATGTGAGTGGAGTGGTTGCTAGTCCCCCCCTCAAACCCCCTTGTGAGATCCTCCCTCTCTGTCTAGACCCACTAAGAATAGGAATATGCACGACCAATTGCTGGCTTTGGAAAATAGTAGATTATTGGATAATTCAAGAGAGAAAGCTTTTGTAAGGAGTGGTGATTTTATTGAGTAGACTATAGTCCATGAGAAGGACTAGGAACACCAAGTATCATTTGTGAAGAATATAGGTAGGTATGTGGAGAGAAAGTGTGTGGACTCGGTAAGTCCCTTAGAGATAGAGGGATTGAAAAATTCTAGAGAGAGTGAGGGTACAATGTTAACCACTAATAGTTTCAATCTATTGGCACAACACTTTGATGAAGCATTAAATACAATCCAAAGTACTTATGGTAGTGGAGAGCCTGATGTCACAGAGGGATTAGACTCTAACTTTGGTAGAAGTTATACTCTCCCTCCCTTAGAGTCTCATAGAGACACATTTCAAGGCATATGTATGCTTGATTGTACCATTCATAAGAGGAAATAGAGATTGAAGGCCCAAGAGAGAAGTTGGATGCTAAAATTGGATTGATGGCTAATAATTGGGAGGGGAATGAAAAGACCCCTAAATAATTTTCTATTGTTTTATTCAATAAAGGAGATTTCTCTGACTTAATTTCCAATGGGGATCTTATTGATAGATCAACCCTAGATAGGTAAAGGGATAACAAAAACTCCCTAAGGTCCCTAAGAAAGGTAAAATGTCCCCCTTGGGAATTGAATAGACTATAGAATTCAAAAGACAAAGGGAAAGGCCCCATGGCACCTCAACCCTTCTCCCTAAGAAAAAATGATCTAAGGAATTGTTCCCTAAATGCTTATGTAATAGCTTTAGGGATTAGATGGATGCTGATTTGTAACTCTTAGCAAGGAAGTAAGTTGAATTTATTGGAATATAAGGGGATTAGAATCCCTAAATAGGAAATATGTTATTAAGAGATTCCTAAATATACAGAAGAGGGCAGATATTCTTCTCTTGCAGGAGGTCAAAGCCACCAAATTTACCCTGGGTATTAATCTAAAATGTATATGGAGGCATGTTGTTTCTTTTACTACCAAGAACTCTAAGGGGAGAGAGTGGGCTATCATATTAGAAGGGAACCAATGTAGTAAGTATATTACTAAATGGGGCTCTTCCCCTTGCAACAGATTGGTTTGGACTGTTATCAATCATAACAATTTTATCTTTGGGTGTGCTCATTATATGCCTCTAATTCCTATAGGGAGAGGATTGAACTATGGAAATGGATCTTCTAGTTAGATGATGTACCTTAGATTATTGGGGGTTATTTTAATATGATAGAGAATCCTTAGGATAAGAAACGGGGATCTATCTTGGAATGGAAAGGGAATGAAATATTTTATTGGAATAGAATGAAAAAAAAGCTAAGACCAGCTAGCCCACTAGAGGGTAGGAAGAATGAGGTTAAGAAAATTTGGTTCACCTGGTGTAACTATCAACAAGGAAATAAAATAATCTATGGTAGATTGGATAGATTTTATCTTAATAAATGTTTACTTAAGATGAAGAAATATGATCTTGGTAATTGTGTGAGGGTGATTCCATATACTTTGTCAAACCATCATCCCATCTAGGCAATGATTTCCTTAGCTAATTTTGAACCCAAGGAGATTCTGAAAAAAAGATTCTTTTTCCCTTAACATAAGCCTTCTAAAAGATGAAAAAGTAAGGAATGTTGTATATATCATTAGACAATTGAATAAGTGGAAAGAAAAACTTCTTAATGCCATTGATAACAGGAACCAAAATACACACAACTGGAAAATCCTCTTTCAAATTAAGTATAAGAAGAAAGCTAAAGACAATAAAAAGACTTGAATCTAAACTCAATGACAAACTTCTAGAGATTGAAGATAAGATTTAACAAGAGCTAGCTAATCTATAAGTTAATGAAGCTCTCATTAGAGCTAAAAATGAGCTAAGGAAGTTGCAAAATATTAAGTTTCAAGGCATCAAAACAAAAGCCAAGGTGAATTAGGTCCAATATAGGGATCAAGGTTCAAAAAATTTCTTCCAGATGCTCAAGCTTAAGGAGGCTAATGAAAGGATTCAATCAATTTGGGAGGAAGGGACAGGCATCAATGATAAAGATGGAATCATTAAATCTTTTTATTTATTCTATAAGAAGCTATTTACCATGGAGGATAACACTGAGAATAACAAGGCTATATTTTCTCTTATGAGAATGATTCCTAAGAGAGTGCATGTTGAAGATTATGAAGCATTGGGACTTGAGATCACTAAGGAAGAAATTAGGATTTCTCCATTCTGACACTAAATAATGACAAGGCTTTGGGGCCTAATGTCCTACCAATCAAATTCTATAAGGATAATATTGAATGGATTAGTGATGATCTTTTGAAGTGTATAGGGAAGCAATTAACTTTGGATAAGAAAATTATGGGTTTTTATGGTCCGATGCTAAGGGGAATAAGAAGGTACATGTTATAAAATGGAAATGGTGTATTGTAGATAAGGGTAGAGATGGTTTATGTCTAAAGGATTTAAAGCTCCAAGGCATGGCACTAGTTGCGAAATGGATCTTCAAGGATTTTCATAGAGAAGAACCCTAGAAAGCCTTGATCCAAAATAACATAGACAGTGCTATTCCAAAAAAAGTTGGTTGGTGGAAAAATTCACTGCTAAGTGATCTACTAGTTGACCATTTCCTAATCTATCATATTGGTTCAAGTGTTTTCAGTTCCAGTTAGAAATCTTGCGAATGTGTCAAGTAGCTTATCAGACATAAAAGTCTCATGGGGGAAGGAAATAAAATCTATGGTGAGAAATCAATCTAGTGAAATATTTTTCTTAAGGATAAACCCCTTACTCTATTGCAAGGATGTTATGCTAGATGTTGGAATGGAAAAGGCATTAGATTCCTCTCAGATATCATCAAGGTGACCATCTAATTAATCGGGAAAAGTTTAGTTAGATGTTTGGATTGTGACCTATTTTATGCTTAGAGATGCTTGCTCCTCCCTTTCCTTTCCAAAAGCTTGCTCTTCTAACACTACCAAATATTTTTCCTACCAATCAGCAAATGGCACCCCTTGCCTAAGATTAAAGAAAAACTTATTTATAAATTTGTGGCTAATAATGATGACATTTTGATGCAGGAGCAGCCCCGATTCACAACAATCTTGCATTAACCAGAAATATTTTCCTTTCTGTTTTGTTTGCAGTTTCAATTTTCTTTCTATGTCCCATTTTTAGATTACTGAATTCTGTGGAGGTGGATTATACTTGAAGACTTGATCATCTTTCTTGTTTTCAAACTGCATCTCATTTGGATCACTTTCTAGCAAGATATCGCTACCGGTTTCCACGACAGTTTCTTGTTACCGGTTGTTCCTTTGTTACTGGTTGCCTAAGACCTATTCTCGTGATCTATTAGAACCCATTCAAAATCTTATGGAGCCTTGAGAATTGACTTTTATATTCCTTGGTATGTGGCCAACCTTCTACATTTCATCCTTTGGATTTTCTAGAGGAATCTCTCAGTGGAGGCCAACCTTGTTCATTTGCACATTAGGTCTTGTTCTTTGGGTTTTGATCCCTTTTGGGCTAACTGGATCCTTTGGATTGATATATATTTGTAATCATGATTTAGATTGTAATCAATTAGAATCAATCAGAGTATCTGATAGATAGACTGTGCCTAGAATATAGATCTTTTGATTCAAGGTTGCGGTTGTGACCTATTTTGCCAAGCCTATGTGTCGGTATGTTGTAACCCAGTTGTTACCGGTTGGATGTAATCAAATTTCATGCAATAAAACTACCTATTCTGCATTGCCTCCATCATATCTATTTGCTTCCACTGTGTTTATTCTTGTTGACCGGTCTAGATTGATCTTCTTGAGCTCCCTCCTGACTGGTGACTACTTCAAGTGGTATTCGAGTGAAATTTCATTCCGGAGGTTGCGTTTCCTAAAATTTGTTGTAGGGTGGTGGATTACAGATCCGACCTACAATTGCAGAGGACTAGCATGAATCTATGGCACAAAGAGGAACTAGGAATGGTGGAGCGCATGGGAATGCATACCCTACTATGATGGAGATGTTGCGAGGAATAGCAGCCCGGTTATAAGCCATGGAGATAGCCTAGAGAAGAGGCTGACATATTGAAGATGTGGGTGAAGATGAAGGAGAAGAAGTTCCGACAGAACAGGTAAACCTACTGGCAGTTGATCCAGATGATGAAAGGTTTTTAAGGGTTTTGGGTAGGGAAAACACTATGTTGGGGTACAAGAACATTAAGAGGGGGGTGAATCAATGTTTTGCCGGTATGAACAATTTTTAACCTTTTATACCATACACATATAAACCGCTAAACAAGTAAACATATAACAAGAAACAAATAAACCATCCACATAAATGAACACCATAACACATCAAATTTATACGTGGAAAACCTCAATGAGGAAAAACTACGATGGGATTTGGGTCCATGTAAAAAGATATTACATATAATAGGGGCCTGCACATGTAGGAAGGCACACTTCCTAGAGCATATCGTTCATCACTAAAGAGCCTCACTGACTACAAGCTATCTACTAAAGTAAATTACTGAAAATGAACTCAAGAATGCATCTGCTATGCCAAATAGAGTTCTGGATCTATCTCTTCTCTATACCGGTTCATAAACCTTGAACTACTATTGGTATATATTCTCTTCCAAGAATTATTTCCAAGATATCTACAGATCATTGGAGGTTATAACATTCACATACAAAATGATCTTCATACATATATTTCACATCATACAGTTTTGCTATATTTTCCTATATCCACACACTTCATATGTTCTCTATTTTCTTTAAAAAAGTAACCTAGCAAACTGACCTATATACCTATTACAAATAATATGCCTTATGTCAGCTTATAACACATTTATTAAATATATTTAATTTCAGCCTTGACAATATTTATAAAATGATTTATTAAGTAAATCCTCCTTGATGTCGGCTTCCAATGAAGTATTGATGTCGATGTCTATGTCGGTGTAGCCCTGAATGCTCCAAAGTCGGTATCTACTGGTATATGCCTCCTAGTGCTGGCATATGACTTCCATCTGATCTTGTTTCCATCAATGACAAAAAATTGAATCTAATGAGTCTGAATCACCAACAATCTTCCCCTTTGGCACTAATGGCAACACTCATGTGAAAATGGATTCCTTGTCAATATGCTCCCCTTGAGCAATACATTCCATTTGACATCTTGATATCCTTCCCATGTATTTTTATCTGGTATTCTCTTATATTATTCACATATATGCATACTCCCCCTTTGAAATTAATGCCAAAGACTAGTGGAAGAATTGAAAGAATTTCAAAACAAAAGAATATTGTTAGTTTCATTGGAACTTAGTCATCTTCAAGATTTCTGGGTATGCCTTTTGTAATAATTGAAGAGATGTATCCCAGCTGGTTCTAAAAGTATCTGAAATGGAATCTAGTCCACTTAGTAAGTGGGCATGTGTTTTCTTCTTTTGGACATCTGTCGGTGTGGGTTTAGCTATCATATCCATGCACTCTTGCTTATGAACACCTAGTGAATTTAATTTATGACTTACCAGTGCTCTTAGAATTCTTTCTCTTCGCATGATTTTATCTCTCTCCTTCTCAAAATGAAAATTTTGATTCTCCAAGGACAAATTTATCCATCAACAGATGTGGTCAGTGCAGTCAGTCCATCAAAAGAGTTAGCAATTTTAGCTATCTTATCATATAAGTCCTTCAATCTGCTATATATATTAGTCGTAACACTTCCTATGTTACAACACACTCTATAGATATTTGTACATTGTTTTAAACAAACCTCAATAGAAATAGTTTTATCCTTAATTTTCTTCTTCTATATTTCTATAATCTGATCAAAAGCTATTCTTTTGGCTGCTGTGAATTTATCCAAAGCCCGTCGGTCTGCAATCTTCCTCAGAGATTGAAAATTGTTAGAGATATGCTCTATTAGAGTCTAGAGCTTGCTAGAAGGGATTTCTCCATCTTCAATCTGACAGTCAGGTATTAATTTGTGCAACATTGTGACCGATTGATCAATTATTCCTTTATCTATAGTACCTTCCTTTAGTAATTTCTGACTAGCCATCATCATCAATTCAATTGGACTCAAGTCAGAGACTGATTTCTTCTCAACCTAAGAAGTTTCAATTGCTAATACCTTTGTCGAGGAAATAGTTTTACCTACTGCTATGGACTCAGTTTCTTTTACCTTGTCCATCTCAACCTCTTTTGCACTAGTAGCTTCGCCACTTGGTGTAGTGTCAGTTACTACCGATGGAGTATTATCTATACAACATTTATAGTGTCATGTACATTTCCTTGCTCAAAAATTGTCTGTGTCGGTACAGACTATACACTCTCCTTAATAGCCAGTTGTGTATGAATATCTATAGTTACTGCTGGTTGTGTCAAAATTGGAGTTGAACTACCCAAAATACCTTTCCGTTTTGATTTGTCAGGAATGGTGGAAGATGTTGCCCTTGCAAATTCTTCTTAAGATGTGAGAAAGTTAGGGTTTTTCTAAAAGAATTTGGTCCATCCCTTACTAGTCTCATTTATCATCTCATTCACTCTTCCCATCATATGGCTTATCTATCAGGGTTTACTACCAAAAATTTTCCTATTTGTAGTATCTATGCATCTTTCAATTTCTTCATTATTTACAACACCACATAATTCCAAAAGTGATACTTCCTTGATATCCCTACCTTTCTTCACAATGTCAAGTCTTCTAGCCTCAAGTTTATTATATAAGGATAAAGGTATCTCCTTCAAAATTTCAACTAAGGCTTTCTTATAAATGTCTATATACAACAAAATAGCCTCTTCTAATTCATTTTGCTCATTCTATTCTAAATCTTCATAATACTTTGATACATTTTTCAATATTTCATCTTTTGTAATTTCATCAATAAGTTCAACACAGGTCATTGTGGTCTTACTGGTTTCAGTAACATCACCCTTCATCTTTTTACTTATGGTTGCCAGTGTGAGTGGTTTCCTCTTTTGCATAGGCTTCCTTACCAGTGGTGGAGGTGTGGTAGGATTAGTTGCTTTCTAACAAGTCTCCTCCTAGGCTTTTCCTTCTTCTACTCTACCAGTGGTTTTACCATATTCTTCCTTCGTACCTTCTGAAAGCCAAAGGTTCATTATCCTCATAATCAGAAATTAGAAGTGATAGGGGAAATGTGAACTTGCGACTTCTTCACTTCTGCAGTACCAGCCTCTGTCAGTTTAGCTGTCTATTTGGATTTTGAACCCAGTTGAGTGTCTATCTTCTAAATTACATCTTGTACATAAGCAGACATATTTTCTATTTTCTTCTCTCTTCTCTTCCTATTAAAAATGGTTTTCACTTCAAGAGCTTTCTCTCCTGTTGCACCAAAATGCTCTCTCTTATCATCTAATCGAGCATATAACAACATTCTTGCATGGAGCTCAAAAATTCTATCATCCACCTCACATCCAAGCTCATTAATCCATATTTTCCTACGTTCAACTGCCTCCATAATAGTTTCATCAGTTTTTACCATGAAACAAATATCCGTGGAATACTTCTCCACAATGTTCTTTGATATTCTCTCCCTTTGCCTCATGCTTTCTTGGAATGTCTTAAAATACCCCCAAAGTTTCTCATCTTTGTCAGTACCAAGACCATTGATTGCTTCCTTGATCTTCATACCTATTGGTATGTCATGAGCCCAATTCTTCTTCCCTAGACCTAGTAGCTCATTCAGGAAGTAAAGCATTAAACAAACAATTAAATTTCCATATCTAAAAGTTCCTGTCTTTATTCCTTTGATCTTACCAAGGTTCAACATCAATTCACTCCTCATCCATTCACATAAATCATACTTCGCATTGCTCCTTAGCATCTAATATGCAACATAAATACATGAACTAGCAATAGAATTGAATCGCTTGGATTGAGTTACCTTATAACCTATTATCATGCTTGCAAACTTTACATCAGTGTCGGTGATTGTGCTTATCCTCACTAATCTATTATTAGGAGTAGCACCAGTGAGTTTCACGATCTCTGTGTTGGAAATTTTCTTGCCTAGTTCTTGTTTGACCTTGGGTAAGTTGATGACTGCTTGAATAACCTCCTTTGTGATCATGTAGGGCCTATCTAGCCAGATAAATTCATTGTGAACTCTACTCAGAACATATCTGATAACCTCATCTTTGAATTCCAATATAGAGAATATTAGTTGACCCAAGATCCTCAATAGCTTTCTATTCTAGTTTGAAGGTTTCAGAGTCTCCCAGTATCATGGATCGATAGATACTTTTGATGTCCTCTGTGCCCAAATCCTCTAGGGTGCAGTGAATATATGCCCTCACATCTTCAACATACATTATTCCATTAGGAACCCTAGAAAATTCTCCTACAGAGTCTTCCTTTCTAGCAATTTTGAGAACTTCCTTAAATACTAGCCTTAACCTATCCTTGACTTCCACAATGGTGGTATTTGCAATGAATGTAGGAGCTGAAGATCCAGATGCCATTTTGAAATATACCTAAAAGTGAATGTCGATGGAAGATTGAGTGCTTTAGATAACTTCTCGAAATCCTTTAACAATGTTTTTGCTCGCTCTTAACTTGCCTTTTCTTCGCTTTGAATGCTTGAATGATTGGTGAGTAAAAATAGTTTCACTTACCCCCTTTTATCAGCAAATAAAACCCTAATCTTTCTCTATAATAAATGCTTTGCTAATAACCCTACGAATGCCAATTTCACATTCATGTGTCTGGTGAACCTTCATCAATGATGAACACAACTCTCTAGATCTCCTTAGATCTCTTCTGGGGTAATATACAAAATTTAGCAATGACTTTGCCAACCCTTAAGGCTTATGCCTCAGTTACTGGTGGAATTTCCTACCAATGGAGGAATACCCTATTCTACCGATGGAGTTACCAGGGTAGATACATCTCCACTTGGTTCTTTGTATTTTCTAACCCATCTCTTGGTGTGATCTTTTTGTATTTCATCTACCTTATGCTTTCCTTTCTCATTATCTTTATCATTATTAACTAGTTGATTCTTGCTTTTGCAATACTTAGCAATATGACCTATTTTGTTGCATGCATAACATATAACATGGTTCTTTTGAATTGCTTTGACATATCCAGTATCATTTCTTGACCTACAGTGACTAGAAAAATGTCCAAACTTTCCACAAGCATGACATTTAACATTCATTCTGCAATCTTATGATCTATGATCATATTTCTTGTAGTTTGTGCATTGACCAGGAATAATTTTGTAGTTTTGATTTTCCTTATTTCTATATTGTTTAGCCATATGCCCAAATTTATTGCAAACAAAACATCTACCATTGAATTTATAAGCATTAGATTGCCTTACTGGTTTCCTCTGTTCTGATGAGTTCTACATACCGGTTGTTTGATCTTCATTTGCAGTACCGAAGCTTTCACCCTGTACAAATCCAAGTCCTCTAGAATCATCAATCTGTCATTGTCTTTTCAATAATTCATCCAACTATGAAGCACTGATCCTAAACTTTTCTTTATACTCACTTGCAGTAGTTATATCATCTCTCAGAGTAGTTATTTTTCTTTCAAGTTCTTGTTCATTGTTCTGGGAGAGTGTCAAATCAGTTCTCAACAAATTATTCTCATGAGCCAATCTGCCACATTCATCAAATTTTGTTCTTTAGAGACATGACAAGATTATCTTCCTTCTTCTTTCTATCCTCAATATCTTATGATAATCTCATTGTTATATCTTGCATTTCATTCTTCATGAGAATGTTTGCTTGACTTAGTTTCTTACATTGTTCCTTAAGAGCATTCTTCTCCTCATCATCCAATTTTTGCAAAAGTTCTTTTCTCTTGGCTTGAGAAGATGATAACCTTTCTTGTAGGATAAGAATGAATTCATTTGCAAAATTCAATTTTTCTTGCAATTTTAAATTCTTCATCTTTTCAACATCATAATCCTCAAGAGCCATCTCAAGTTGCTTCTCCATAGCCATATTCAAATATTCTAGTTTCAGGATCCTCCTCAAGTTGTTAAACTTCTTCCAAGGTACCAGGCTCTAATACCAATTGTTGGGATCCAAGAACATTGAGGAGGGGGGGGGGGGGGGGGGTTGAATCAGTGTTTTGTTGGTATGAACATTTTTTCACCTTTTATACCATACACATATAGACTAGTAAACAAGTAAACATATAACAAGAATTAAATAAACTATCCACATAAATAAACAACATAACACATAATTTATATGTAGAAAACCTCAATGAGGAAAAACCACGGTGGGATTTGTGACCCACAATATCAGTTCACTGGCCATATGAAAAGATATTACATGTAATAGGGGCCTACACATGTAGGAAGGCACACTACCTAGAGCATACTGCTCATCACTAAAGAGCCTCACTGTCTACAAGCTTTTTGCTAAATTAAATTACTGAAAATGAACTCAAGAATGTATCTGCTATGCCAAATAGAGTTCCGGTTTTGTCTCTACTTTGTACCAGTTCATAAATCTTGAACTACTACCGGTATCTCTTCTCCTCCAAGAATGATTTCCAAGCTATCTATAGATCATTGCAAGATATAACATTTGCATACAAAATGATCTTCATACATATATTTCGCATCATACAGTTCTGCTATATTTTCCTATATCCACACACTTCATATATTCTCCATTTTCTTTCAAAAATTAACCTAGCAGACTGACCTATATACCTATTACAAATAATATGCCTTATGTAGGCTTACAATAAATTTACAAAAGATATTCAATGTCGTCTTTGATAATATTTACAAAATGATTTATTAAGTAAATCCTCCTTGATGTCGACTTCCAATGAAGTATTGATGTCGGTGCTGGTGTCGGTGTAGCCCTGAATGCTCCAAAGCTGGTATCTGTCGGTATATGCCTCCTAGTGCCGGTATATGACTTCCATATGATCTTGTTTCCATTAATGATAACAAAATGAATCCAATGAGTGTCAATTTCCAACACACTAAACCTGATTTTACCCCACCGAAATATGATGGGAAGTTGGATTTGAATGAATTGATGGATTGGATATTGGAGATGGAGAAGTATTTTGATTTTGAAAACACTGTAGAAGAGAGGAGGGTGAAATATGTCTGTACCCAGTTGAAAGGTCATGTATCTCTTTGGTGGGAGAATTTGCAAATTGATAGACAAAGAAGAGGTAAAGAAAAGATTAAGACATGGGATCAGATGATTGCTAAGTTAAAATAAAAGTTTATCTCAACGAATTATCAAGAGGATTTGTTGCAAAAATTGCAGAACCTGTGACAGAAGGAATCTAGTGTGAAGGATTACATTGAAGCATTTTACAAACTAAACATGAGATCTAGACATGTTGATGATGAAGTTGAACAAATTGCAAGATATTTGAACGGATTGCGGATGGCTATACAAGATGAACTCGGTATGATCAAATTGGAGAGTTTTGAAGAGGCTTACGGGTATGCACTAAATGATGAAGAGAAATTGAATAAAAGACATGAGGAGAGACAGAGAGGTAGAGGTGGAAGGTTTACCAAAGGAATATTTCAAAGGGGAACGAGATATACCAGAGGAAGAGGAAGCAGTATAGATCAGAAAAAGGACAAGGAAGTGAGTAAGGAAGGTAATTCATACTAGAAAGATGATAGAATTTTCTACCGAAGGAGAGAACCAGATGGTTACCGGAATGAGAACTTTGGAAGACGAGACAAGAGGATATTTAGAGCAACCTGCTTTAAGTGTGGAGGAGAAGGACATCATGCATTTGAATATAAGAGGACAGACGCCACCAAAAGAGCACCAGTGGTGGAAGAAAACCCCACCGGATCAAACAATAAATCAGAAGATGGAGAATTGATGATGATCAAGAGAGCTTTGTGTCATATCGGAGGAGATGAAGAACCCTTGCAGAGGAAGAACGTGTTCAAGACCAGATGTAAGGTACCCGATAAGTATTGTAAAGTTCTTATTGATAGGGTAGTTCAAATAATCTTGTTTCAGAAGAGATTGTGAATAAGTTGAAATTGGAGAGATTGAAACACCCTAAGCCTTATCAGATAGCATGGATTCAAGATGAACATAAGTTGTTAATAAGTGAATAGTGTGGTAAAATTTAAAATTAGGAATTAACATGATGAAGTTTTATGTGATATTATGCCTATGGATATTTGTCATCTTTTGTTGGGAAGACCTTGGTAGTTTGATAGATAGACAATGCATGATGGGAGGAAGAATACATACACTATTGTGGCCAATGGGATGAAGCTAACCTTGTTACCTTTGGAGGAACCTTTGAAGGGTGAAGTTTGTACAAATACTAGAATCTGTTTAGTAGATGGAAGGAAATTAATGGATGGACTCATACATGACAATGTGTGTTTTTCCTTAATTCCTAAGAAGATTGAGAGATTGGAACCGGAAGGAGAACATCTGGAAGAGATAATAGATTTTTTGACAGAATATGAGGACATCATTTCAGATAATGTACCAGATGGATTGCCACTTGTTAGAAGTATTAGTCATTAGATGGACTTGGTTCCCGGAGCTAGTTTGCCTAACAAAGATGCACATCGGTTGAGACTAGCAAAGAATGAAGAACTAAATAGATAAGTGTAGGAGTTGTTGAAGAAAGGTTTGATCAGAGAGAGTTTGAGCCCTTGTACAATACTAGTTGTATTAGCACCTAAGAAGAATGGAGAAGGGAAGATGTGTACCGATTCAAGAGAAACAAACAAGATCACGGTGAAATACCGATTTCCTTTGCCTTGGATGAATGACATAATGGACTATTTGAGTGGAGCAAAATACTTTACAAAGATAGATTTGAAGAGTGGATACCATCAGATTGGGATCAGAGAAGGTAATGAGTGGAAGACAACATTTTAAGACAAGTGAAGGACTATATGAATTGTTGGTGATGCCTTTTGGATTGACTAATGCACCAAGAACTTTCATGAGGCTGAAATGGGGTATTAAAGAAATTCTTGGAAAAAATTGTTATTGTGTATTTGGATGACATTCTGATTTTTAGTAAAACAAAAGAGGAGAATTTGTTGTAGTTAAGACAATTTTTATAGAGGTTGAGAGAAGAAAAGTTGTTGATCAATATCAAGAAGTGTACTTTCATGAAGGATGAGTTAGTCTATTTAAGATTTGTGATATCTGAGGATGGTTTGAAGATGAACCCTAAGAAAGTGAAAGCCACTCTTGAGTGGCCTACACTAGAAAGCATTGGAGAGGTAAGAACATTTCATGGATTGGATATTTTTAATTAGAAGTTTATCAAAAATTTCAGTTCAATTTGTAACCCTATGATTGAGACCATGAGAGGAGATCAGAAGGAATTCAAGTGGACCACCGGAGCAAACAAAAGTTTTTAATTGTTGAAGCAGAAAGTGACTGAGCAGCCCATGTTAGCTTTACTAAATTTTAATAAGGTATTTCAAGTGGATTGTGATGCAAGTGGAACAATAATAGGAGTGGTTTTGAGTCAAGAAGGGAGAGTAGTAGCATATTTCAGTAAGAAATTAAATGATGCTCGAAAGAGATATTCAGTGTATGATCAAGAATTTTATGCCATAGTTCAAGCCTTGAAGACATGGAGACACTACTTATTGCCTAAGGAGTTTGTGTTGTATACAGATCATCAAGATTTGTAGTATTTGAATAGTCAAAGTAAGTTCAATCAGAGACATATGAGATGGGTAGAATTCTTGCAGAGTTACACCTTTGTTTGAAGCATAGAAGTGGGAAATCTAACAACTTTGTTGATGCATTGAGTAGGAGAAGGAATTTGTTGACAAAGATGAGAGTGCCAGTATTAGGTTTTGAAGATTTGAAGACCTTGTATGATGAAGACCCGGATTTTGCAAAACCTTAGAAAGCATGTAGAGAACCGGTTATGGTTGATAGGAGTAAATGGTTCGATTATTTCATTCAGGATGGGACATTATTCAAGGGATTTCAGTTATGCATAACCTAAGAGTTCCATGAGAGAGAACCTAATCAAAGAGAAACATAGTGGAGGTTTAGCAGGACATTCTGGCATTGATAAAACACTTGCGTTGGTGAGTGGACAGTAATTTTGGCTCCAAATTTATAAGGATGTTAAGAGATATGTGCAGAGTTGTAGAGTTTGTCTGGTAAGGTCTTGGGAGGATATAAGAATGGATTTTTTACTTGGATTGCCTAAGACATCGAGAGGTAATGATTCTATATTTGTGGTAGTGGATATATTTTTGAAGATGGCTTATTTCATACCTTGAAAGAAGACATTAGATGCACTGCATGTAGTAGACCTACTTTCCAAGGAAGTGGTGAGATTACATGGATTACCTAAGAGCATAGTTTCAGACAGAGACACTAAGTTTATTAGCTCTTTTTGGAGAACACTTTGGAAGAAGATGAAGACATATTTTAAGTTCAGTTCTAGTTTTCATCCATAGACTGATGGACAAACAATAGTAGTTAACCGAAGTTTGGGAAACTTGTTGAGATGCTTAGTGGGAAATAAAACCAAAAGTTGGGATTTGATCCTTGCACAAGCGAAGTTTGCCTATAACAATTCAGTGAATAGAAGTATCATAAAAAACACCTTTTGAGATTATTACCAGAGTGAATCTTAGAGGAATAGCAAAATTATGAGACATTAGCAGTGAAGATCGGAAGAGTTCAGAAGCAGAAGATTTTGCAGATCACATGGTAGCATTGCATATTCAGGTTAAACATCATTTGGAAGACATGAAAAACAAATATAAGGAGAAGGAAGATGAGAAGAGGAGATATAAGGAATTTGAAGTTGGTGATGAAGTGATGGTATATTTAAGGAATGAGAGATTCCCGGTTGGAACTTATACTAAGTTGCAGATGAAGAAGTTTGGACCCTTTAAGATTTTGAGAAAGTTCAGTTCTGGAAACTCATATGAAGTCGAGCTACCAGATAATATAAGTATATCACCTCTTTTCAACATTGTAGATCTTCATGAATACCATGAACCATAATTCAATGAGGACAGTGTTACAGACCTTGAGAAACAATTTCTTTGGAAGGAACTGGATCAGATTAAAGAGATTTTGGATAGTAGGATTGGGTGTAGTACCCGAAACAGTTAGTACAAAGAATATCTTGTGAAGTGGAAGAGTAGACTAGTTGAAGATTCATCTTGAATTTCTCAGGCACAGGTAGACCACCTTGGTTTCCCTCTGACCCCAACAAAGTGAGAGGCTCACTTTTCATTAACCTCACATGTCTAATGTAGGAGCATCCCTATTTCACAACAATCTAGCATAAATGATAAACATTTTCCTTTATTTTGTTTTCAGTTTCAGTTTTCTTTCTGTGTATCTCAGTTTTGGCTCATCGGATCCCATGGAGTTGGATTCTACTTGAAGACTTGATCACATTTCTTTCTTTCAAACCACATCTCATTTGGATCCCTTTCTGACAAGATATCACTACCAGTTTCCATGACAGTTTCTTGTTACCTATTGTTCCTTTCTTACCAGTTGCATGAGACCTATTCTGGTGATCTACCAGAACCCATTCCGAATCTTGTGGAGCCTTGAGTGTTGATTTAGTTGTTCCTTGGCATGTGGCTGACCTTCTATGTTTCATCCTTTGGATTTTTTGGATGAATCTCTTGGTAGAGGCCGACCTTGTTCATTTGCACATTAGGTCTTATTCTTCGGGTTTTGATCCCTTTTGGATCGATATATATATATATATATATATATATATATATATATATATATATATATATATATATATATATATATATATATATATATATATATATATATATATTTGTAATCATGCTTTAGAATGTAATCAATTGGAATCAATCAAAGTATCATATAGATAGAATGTGCCTAGAATATAGATCTTTTGATTCAAGGTCTTGATTGTGACCTATTCTGCTAGGCCCGTGTGTTGGTATGTTGTAACTCAGTTGTTGGTTGTTACCAGTTGGATGTAATCAAATTTCATGCAATAAAACTATCTGTTTTGCATTGCCTCCATCATATCTGTGTGTTTCCTATTATGTTTACTCTTGCTGACTGGTCTGGATTGATCTCCTTGAGGTCCCTCCTCACTAGTGACTGCTTCACATTTATAGTTATCATGACAACTTATGATAATTGGACTACTATGAGAAAAAGTGATAGAATTTGTTTAAATGGTTGTGGGGTAGCCCATCTTAACCTAAGAAGAAATATTTTAAATGGATCTTTATCCTTGAAAAGTTACTAGTGAGATCTCTTAATGGAGAATTGAATATTTATCTCTTATTTAGAAAATTAGATACTCTATGTTGTATCTCTTTTGACTATCTCTGTGCATATAAGATTTGAAATATGTTTGGTAATTCCTTTTTTGGTAACCACAAAAATATGGAGTATTTTGATGTCATTTTTGGTTGTTTATAAGACTGCAAGAAAGATTTTAGTTCATTTTGGTTTATTCTTTCTACTGCAATTCTATGGCAAATTTGGCTATTTAGGAATGACAGTTTTCTCAAGGTTAGTGTTATAACTCTTACTGAGTCTCTGAGGAGACTCATTTTTCGTAATGTTAACATGCAGGTCTTTGTTAATATGAGGGTATCCAGGAGACATTTGAGAATTTTTTGTAAGATGGGACTACCAGAATGTTCTCTTGGGAGATTTTTCCTCATTTCTCATGGACTAAGACAACTACAGAAAGAACCCAGTTAGTAGAAGGAGTTGAAAAATTTGTCAGTGAAATCAATACACAAAAGAGAAAAGATAATAAGAGGAATGATGATAGGCCCGTAAAAGCTCCAAAATATGCTTGGGTAGAGTTGGTTGCATATCCTTCCTTAGATCCAAATAGGTGGGGTAAGCAGATTCATTGGATGGAAGGTCCTAGGGGCTGGACTGCTTGGATAAAGGAGACTCTTGAGTAAGAGGTTGTGTATGACTAATAGTAGGATCTTATGTTGTGGGTCTATCAGATCTATATATACATCATAGTCATGGGCGAGATTATATTTTCATGGAAAACTTAAAGACTTTTGTTATGTGGCCTTTAGTCTCATGTATTGTTGTGGGGTTATCAATAATATGAAACTCATTGTACTATACTTAACTGAGATGGTGATTATATTTTACTTAGTTCATTTTTTATATAAATAATAAAAAAAATCATGACATAACATCAATTTTAATATACCAAGTTTGAAATGACTATGATAATTTTAAGTACATATATGTCAAATTTTTCCAATCATTGTGACAAATAAATCTTGATTGTTAGAACTAAATATGACTTTTGTAACACATTACCAAACTCTTTATTTAATTTCATAAAACACTTTGTAAAATTTATAGCATGACATAATATTTTTTTATGTTCAAATTGTAATGTTGCTCTATTATTTAGTAATGTATAGCTTCTTATATAATCATTGGGTTAGTTGTAACCACTATTTACATTGGAGGGCTTGTTGTTTTGTTTTAACAGTTTGCATTGTTATGTTGATGTTGGTCTATTTATTGCCCTTTTCTTTTATAATTTATTTATTTTCATTATTTTGATAAATATAAATATATAACATGGCATTTATTGTTCTCTTAAATTATGTACAAGTTTGAAATGAGAATTTTAAATGAGCATTCATTAAAGTTGCATGAATTTCTTTACAAATGTAGCTTTGAAAATAAAATACATGTTCCATAATAATCAACTATTATCTCTTTGTACATTCTACCAAATTATAATGTGACTATTTATAAATAAATATATAATTAGAATTAAGCATAGTAAACTAAACCATCAATAAACTATGTGAATATATTTGATATTAAAATCATATATCTACTTTTAAACTAACACCAAATCTTTCAAATTACATAATATCTACTAAAATATCAAATTGTATAAAAAATTCATTATATAAAATTGCTCAAATTTCTACCTCTTTTTATTACACATAGAAAGTAAAATCATAATTAATAGGAGAAAGAGAGGTGAGAATGTAGATTGTTCAATTAAAAGGCATTTTTTATTATATAATGAGCTTATCTTGTTGATGCTAATTGTAACTATGCACTCCTAATAAAATTGGTTGGGAATTCATTTCATATCCCTCCATCAGGATAATTTTTTAGTTAATAATAATTGTTTTTTCCTCTTTGTTTGTGGTTTGGAAAGCTATTATATAAATTTTAACCATTAAGTATATTATTTAAATTTATAATATTGACTACAGTGGATACTGAATTTATCTATTTTGAGATGTAAGTATTTGAGGATCCCTTGATAGTTGTAAGCCCAAGTATTTTGTTATATATTTATTTTAGACCATTTCTATCATTATTCTTTGTTTTCTAGAAAGAATTGATTTCCAATTTTGGCCTTAATTTATTATAATAAATAAATTGGGATAAACACTTTAGAGGGTAATATTTTATTTCCAATTTGAATACTATTGTTATTAGTATAAGGTATTTGCCCCTACAATTTGTTTTACAAATATAGTCTATGTAATAGGCCACTTTTATAGTGTAGCCTCATCCCATCGGATCTTAGGGTGGTGAATAATGATTGGAGCATTTGTTGTTCTTTTAAAATATTTAAAGGTTATCTCCTATGTAGTCATGCATACATGCTATTAATCTTCAAAGCCCTTATATATTTAGTAATAATCAATGTTGATGTGTTGTTTGACACACCAACTTAGGAAAAGCATAGATTCACTTTAACTCTAATAGAAGGAAATTAGATTTCCTAAGGTATATACCACGAGTTCATGTCCATACAACATAGATATGGTTTTTATGGTTTTTTATGGTGTTCAAATTCAAGGGCTTGTGATGCATGATTAGTCTTTTCAGATTTCAACATTCATGAGTGACTGACTTAAGTGATCCATTGATTATATGCTCATATATAATTGGTATTGATGAACCCATTGAAATCATAACATGCTTAAGCTTATAATTAAGATCACGAGTGTATTCGTAAACTAATTAGATATATAATCAAATTGTAACTTATTTTAAGGTAAGCAAATTAATTAATAAGTTTGTTTTAAAAGAATATAAAATTTGATGCATTTTAGAAGATGAATTTATTTTGAAAAGGAACTCTCAGTTTATTAGTATTCACTCAATCATTATTACAATATCATATATATATGATTTTAAAAAGAACAAACAAAACAAACACAACAATGGGACTTTATGTTAGAGATCAAAATCATTAGAATAACAAATGATGTAAAGATCTTAAGCACGTCTCATTGTTCTCTATCTACAAGGATCCTTCAAATGAAGGTGGCTCTGAGCTTGGAAGAGCATTTGACCTATAGGATGATAACCAAAACAACGAGGGATATATGATGATTCTAAGATCAAAATGGAAATGTAGCTAAGATCTTAGTGATGTTTTAGATATGAAACTAGATGATGGTAGGATGTAGGATACTGATACGAAGTTAACTAGCATGAGAATGATGATATTAAACTAGCATATAAAATAAAGCTAATGTGATATTGATAAATGATATGCGGAACTAAATGATATAATTATTATTATTAAAGAGAGGTTAACAATGTTTGATGAAACGAGACTATAAGTTTGATCCACAAAGACTTGGATATATATGGACAATGAAGAATGAGAGCTCTATTTATAGGGAAAATAGAGCAATCAAGGGTTTAGATTCAATAATCTCAACAAGGGCTAGGATTGAAAGTAACTCAATCCATGTTTATAATTCTCACCAATCAAATGGTGATAAATTTCCACAAGAGGTTGCATGAGAGGAGATGTAAGAGGCATTAAATGCCTCTGAAGACATGGAGGTTACCCTAGGAGGTAAGGGTTAAGGTTAGGTTAGAGTTATCCATTGGATAAAGATTTTATCCAACGGATAAACTCTTGTGGAAGGGTTAATAGGATAACTAGGGTCAAAGTCATAAGTGCTTGATAAAACCCTTGGGTTAGATGAGGGTTAAATTAGAGAGAAAGTCTCTAACCATGTGGGAAGGGTTGAGTTAACCATTAATGTTTTGGAAGACTTTAAAGGTTAACTTGTTGAGGACATAAAGCCTTTAATGCATTTCAAATACTTTGAGGCATTTTGGAGAAGTGACTTCTCTTAAGGAATGTGCAAATGTTTAAGACATGGATTAGGTTAATTAAGATAGGATTAGAAGAATCTAGAGAGCTCTAGAAGAGGTTTTTAGGAGGTAAGTGGGAGATGTAGGATTTTGCAAGTGGGTGCTTTTAATTAAATGGCTTAGATAGGGAAATTTAATTAAATGTGAATTTAATTAAAATCTGTTAGGATAGAAGAAGGGAAATATTTATCAAATCTTTAATTTGATTAATGGTCAAATTTGAAAAATAGGGATATTAATTAAATGTTAATTTAATTAATTGGAAGAATTAGGGATAATTAAATGAATAGAATTAATTTAATTTGTTGTGCAACTTTTAGGTGTCTACATTTTGTCCCTCTTTGAGTTAACATGTGACCACATGTTGATTCAAAGAAAACACTCAATTTGTCATCAAAATTTTGCGATATGATGTTATTGCCAAATTTGTTGATTTGATTCCCTGGATATGAAAACTTGATTTTAAATGAGAGCTGATGTGATTTTGTCGATATGAAGCTGATATGAAACTGATGATGATATGCCCCCTTGGGTGATAAATTGAGAAAAATTGCGTTTTTCAAGGAGGTGGCATGAAGTACTGCGATATTTTGAAAAAAATGCTGACCTTTTTGGATTTTTTGAAAATGTTTTCGTTTTTTCGTCGGATTTTTAATTTTTTTGATTTTTTAAATTATCACCCAATAGATTTATTAAAAAAAGAAATGGAAAAATGGAGTGAAGACCATGTGGGCAAAGTGTGTACTTTGCCCACACATCCATTGAGGCATCACATCCGCCTACATCAGCATAGGCTATATAAGCCTCCAAGGACCAATTTCTAGCTCATTTGTACACTTGTCTTTGGAGCAGTGGAGCCTGGAGGAGAGAGAGAAGATGGAACTTCCTATCACCATCATTGTTTCAAGCGAGTTTGTCAATTTGAGAGGCCAGCAGAGTATGGCCCACTGATGAGTTCAATTTTGTAACCTACCTTGTAAATTTTTAGCTTAGATTTTAGGCGTTTTTGCAAGTTTTTTGAATTCTTCAAGCTAGCCAGGGTTTTTCGCGCGTTTTCTCTTTCTTCCCACTATTTTTGCGCATATGAATTTGATTTTAGCATATGCGATAAATTTTATTGTGCACTTGATTTTTATTGTAGCGAGTTTGATTTTTTATTACATAAGAGTTGCAGATTAGCGCATATGGGAAACCATATGGCGCATATAAGAAAGAGTGTTATGCATATAACATGGTTTTTAGCTCATTTGATGAGTTTAGTCATGCATATGATGGATCAAATAGCACATATGAAATTACACATTTGATGACTATTTTGGTGCATATGAGATACTGAGAGTATTTTGTGATTTTTGAAAATTTTTAACATGTGCAATTTTGATTTTTAGATTTGTTATGAAGTTTTGTACCTTGTCAAAGTGTTATTTTGGATTGAATGTGTTGATTTCGGTCGTTTAATTGATGTTTATCATTATGAGTCTCTTGTGTCAATTCAATTGTTGGTCAAGATCAATCTAGGTCAAAGTCGATATGGTTTAAAGTCAATATGAGTATGCTTGCAATATGGGTTCAATTTGGATATGAGTTTTGTTGTCGTTATGGGTCATTCTTCGTTATGGGTCAATTTTTCGTTATGGGTCAACTTGTCATTATGGGTCTGATTTCGATATGGGTCCTATTTTTGATATGGGTCTTGACTCGATATGGGTCTTGATTGCATCATGGATCTGATTTCATTATGGGTCTTGATTGCATTATGGATCTAATTTTGTTATGGGTTTGATTTCGATATGGATCAATTTTTGTTCGATATGGGTCTGATTTCATTATGGGTCTTGATTCGATATGAATCAATTTTTGTTTGATATGGGTCTTCATTTAATATGGGTCTTCATTCAATATGGGTCGTGATTGCCTTATGGGTCATGATTTCGATATGGGTCTCGATTCGATATGGATCAAGTTTTGTTTGATATGGGTCTTGATTTGTTATTATGGATCTGAGTTCGATATGGGTCTTAATTTGTTATTATGGATTTGAGTTCGATATGGGTCTTGATTTGTTATTATGGATCTGAGTTCGATATGGGTCTTGATTTGTTGTTCGATATGAGATGAATTTGATTGATCTGCAATATTAGTCTAGATGGATTGGAACTTGATTAATTTGTTTTTAGATCAATTGTTGATATGGAATTCGGTCATTTGTAAAATGGTATTGGATTTTCAATATTAGTCTAGTTTTGATATGGGTTTGATTGATTGTTTGGATACTTGATTTGTTGATTGCTAGATTGCATAGGATAGATGTATCCAATAGGATGATATCCATATATTGATATAGGTCCATCAAGTAGTACTCATGCTTTGGGACAAATACTCGAAGACTTTTGTGATGCGAGATCGATTGAGTGTCGATGATTTGGAAATTATAGAGGCTTGCGGTCTTATCCACTTGTTACACATGTTGCCCTATTGGAATAATAGGGCACTACTCACCGTGTTGGCCGAGAGATGGCAGAGCGAGCATGAAACCTTCCATTTACCAATGGGTGAGATCACAGTGACACTAGAGGACATCTATCAAATTTTGCAAGTTCCAATAATAGGTGAGCTCATGGAGTATGATGTGGAGGAGGCCAGTAGGACCAATGTTTTATGGGAGGTGTTTTTTGATCCCCATATCTCAAGTTACTCAGTGGCGTGGTAGGAAATGGTAGACAGTTATGCCCCACTCCCTTCAGTTTTGGTAGGTTTGATTAGCAGCTTCCTAATTTCGGACATGAGGCTACATGGGTTGTCAGTTGGGTAGGGTCAAGTTCTCCAACACATGGTGCAAGTGCAGACACGATATGCATGGGGTATTTTTTTGCTTTCCCATTTATACCATGAGCTCCATCAGGGGGTTTATGATGATGTGACCAATCTAGCCTCCAGGTGCACTCTATTGCAGATTTGGGCATGGGAGCACATAGTCATGACTTGTATTGTTAATGATGGGGTAATCGATGCCAACAATGTAAAGTCTAAACAACCCATGTTGACTTTATCAGGAAACCCACCATCCAATACTGATCAAAGAAGTGGCAATCAAGGCACTAACACTTATCAATGAAATGCCAACAAAGGGGCTTCAACATCAAACAATAAAAATCACCAAGGCAACAACAACAACAACCAAGGGAATAACACAAACCAAAAAGGCAACACTAATACTTTCCCATATCGACCAATATACACGCCACTAGGAAAAACCTTAGAATCAACATTTTGAGAGCTATTGGCAAATAAGATCATCACATTACCAGCCACAAGCAACTTTGAACCCCAAGTCAAACCACCATGGTAGAATGACTCACATTACTATGATTATCATCGAAACAAGGGGCATAACACGAATGATTGCATGAGGTTGAAGAACATAGTTCGAGACATGGTAGAAAAGGGTGACTTAATGGTAGATGGTCATAAAACCAATGGTGACCATGAAACTTTCAAAAATACTCTTCCCAATTACGAGAAGGGAGGAGCATCAATGTCAAACAACACCAAAGGGACTCATATTAATCACATATACGAAAACACCATCAATCACATATCAGCCTATGATAATCAAGTGAATGTCATAAGAATAAAAAACAAATGAGAATATGCATCGACAAATGTGACAATAAGAGTACAAAAATATGTCTTGAAAGGGAACACATCAACATCAACAACTCTCCCCAAGACTCAATATAACTTTATTGACCAACTACAAAGAACTCCCGCTCAGATATCTATAGTTAAGTTGCTCAAACTTTCACCAAAACACAAGGATATCTTGGAGTAGGCTCTTATTGAAACAACCATTCTGAATGATTTGGATATTAATTGATTTCAATCCATGGTGGCCCATATGATAGTGCCACATAACATATCTTTTTTCTGAACACGATGATGTCTCCTTGAATTATCCACATAACACCCTACTCCATATCGAGGTCTTAGTCTATAAACATTGGGTAAAAAGAGTATTAATAGATGGAGGAGTTGGTCTCAATATATGTAATATAAAGCTTTTCCATGCATTAGGATTCTCTGAGCAAGCTATTTATCCCAAAAGGAAAATCACTATCAAAGATATGATGATGAAGAGATCATATGAAGGAATTGTAATACTACCCGTTTAGGTAGGTCCTATACAAAAATACACCATGTGTCAAGTCTTGGACATATACTTGGCATACAATATACTATTGGGTCATCCATGGATCCATGAAATGCAAGTGGTGACTTCCATGTAGCATCAATGTATCAAGTTCCCCTACAATGGACAAGAAATTTCAATATTTTCATATAATAACCCTTTTTAATATTTCAATGCTATGGGGGAAACTCAAGATAGCCTGGTTCCACATAACTGTGAGGCCCAAGCTTCCTCGTCATCCAATCATCATGAAGAACTCAAGTCTCTATCCATGAAATTCAAGCAAAAGATGAAAATAAAGGAGCAAGGCATGGGGGAGTACTCTTTTGAACCTTTGTGTCTATCCAAATTGTGAACTTCACCAAGGTCTCATGGAAAACCTTCCACATTAAAACATTAGGCAACACAACCCATCGCAAAGGTTGATGGTAAATTTATCCAAATGAGCACATTGGCTAAAGAATCAGAAGATAAAGAAATCCTTAGTTGGCTATACAAGGATGAAGAAGAGACCAGAGTTGCTACCATAGAGGTATCCATACCAACAGAATAGTATGGAAATGGGTTCTAGATCATGCAATGAATGGGATACAAAGGAAAAGGACCTATTGGCAAGTGAAAAGAAGGCATCATAGAACCCCTACAACTTCATTCACAATTTGCAAAAGACAAAACAAGATTTGGGTATGCCCAACATGTTCTGCCTGTGCAAAAGAAAAATCACCATAAAAAACCTCAATGGAAAGGAAAGAAAAAACAAAATGAAGACTCATGGCAAGAAGAAAAAAATACAAGGAAGTAGAAAAAGCTTGAAGAAAATGAGAAATGACAATAAGAACTCGCTAATCAAAGGGAGGAAGCTTCTTATAAGAAAGTACATCATGTACTAGAACCTAATCAAACCAAGGTTGAGCCACAACCTAAAGAATTTTCTACTCATAGAAAGGAAATAGTGTATGAATAAATTCAAAAGAGTACAAACAAGCACCGATCCCAAGTCAAAACAAGCTACTAAAATTGTGTCAATTATCAGTGATCTTTTCTCGCCATACAATATGCCTATCAGATTTAGCGAGGTAACTTGGGACAGTGATATTGAAACCGATTCCAATGAGTATGGGTGGGATAGATGTTCTAATGTTACTAAATATATTGAAGTGGATATAATCCATGCATACACACCCATTTCTCATGAGGGACAAGGCTCAAGATCTCGACCATCTAAATTCAGACCACAACATATATATGAGGCTAGTGAAAATGAGAAGCGACAATACGAAGAAGGCAATGTTGGAGAGAGTACCATCAAAAACCTCAAGAATATCATAGACCTTACTGATATCCCAAATAAATGTGATGATGTCTCCATCATGACACTTACAATAGTTGATCCTAACCTACCAAATGACTCCCTACCACTCATATATCCCGATCTCATAGATTGGGAAGAACCCAAACATCATGATATACCAATATTCCCGAATGATGAATCAATTGTCCAATAACTGTGCTCAATCAACCCAAATAAATGCTCCACCAATGAACAAAATAATTATATCTACAATTAGGGGAGTGACAAGTCTCTCAGTTGCAAAAAATAAATAAAAATGGACCTAATGGTGAAAACCAGTTAATGGCAGTATTAGATTGCAGCAAAGTATAAATAAAGGATGTATCTGAAGGTGAAAACCTTTTTGAGGCACCTAAATATGGGAGACTTGACACTCTTCTTGAATATTACTAGGAAAGGTCACCATTCTTGATTGAGCCAACTCAATCAATAAATATCGACACTGAAGCAGCACTCAAAACCATACATCTAGCAGAATCACTCACAAAAAAAGAACAACCAAATTTTATCAAATTCTTCAAGGAGAAGCAAATCAATTTTGTTTGGTCTTATCCTAACATGCTAGGGGTAGATCTAAATCTAATCATGCATCACTTATCCATTGCTCCTAGAGATAAACCTATCAAACAAAAATTAAGGAAGATGAATTGATATGTGGCATTATTAGTCAAAGTAGAAGTAAAAAATTTATTAGATGTCGGATTCATCCAACCTATAGACTATGTCGAATGGATCTCAAATATTATACCAGTTTCCAAACTAGCTAAAAGCATAAGGATTTGTATAGAATTCAGAGACCTAAATAAGGCATGTCCAAATGACGACTTTCCTTTACCAAGCATCGACTCTAATGTTGATCTAACAATAGGGCATACAATGCTATCTCTCATGGATGGCTTCTCTGGCTATAACCAAATAAAGATAGCCCCAAAGGATCAAGATAAAACTAAATCCACTTGTCCATGGGGAACATGTTATTGGAACATCATCCCTTTTGGCTTGAAAAATGATGGTGCAACTTATCAAAGAGCCATGACAACAATCTTCCACTACATGATGCATACTTTCATGGAGGATTATGTGGATGATTTTCTAGCTAAATTATTCACCATAGTAGAACACCTAGGCATACTAGATAAAATATTTCAATGATTGGACCAATTCAATGTCATATTAAACCCTAAGAAATGTATCTTTGGGGTCACATCCGACAAAATTTTGGGCTACATTGTATCATAAAAAGGCATCAAAGTAGATCCAACAAAGGCTTGGGCTATCATGGAGATGCCACCTCCTAAAAACATCAACCAACTATGATCTATGCAGGGAAGGCTACAATCCATCAGATGATTCATTGCTCAACTAGTAGATAAATGTCTTTTATTCACTCATCTACTTCATAAGAATATACCTTTCAGATGGGAAGACAAATATGCAAAATCATTCCACCAGCTCAAATAATATATGATGAATCCACTTGTTTTGGTACCACCGATAGAAGGCAAGACACTCATTCTCTATATATCAATAACATAAGTATCATTAGGGGCACTACTAGCACAAGAAGATCTAGCAGGCAAAGAAAGAGAAATCTATTACATCAGCGGGACTTTGAATGAATATGTGTTGGAAAATGCACACTCCAATGAGAAATTTTAGGTGATTGAAGGTATTGTCATTGATGGCAACCTTACAATCCTATGACACTGGCAAGCACTGACACCAACAGACTTTACACTGGAAAATAGTTCACCGATAGCAACCAAGATGATTACCGACACCCTAAGCCGGTAGGATTTTGTTTATTCCTTAATGTAAATTTAATTGTAATATCTTTTTGTAGGCCGACATGGAATATTGTAATAAGACTCATATATAAGTATGAGATATTGTAGGATCATTTTGTAAAGTAAGGACATGGAGATGAGGAGTGAATATTGATGGAAGGTTTATGATTATTGTAAGAGCTTAAACCGGTACTAAACCTAGCATCGAAGATGCTTTTTGTAGTAGTGCATCACTTTGGATTTCTATAATCCACTTTTGTAAGTCAGTGAGACTTCCTTTTGTAATTGAGCAGTGAGCTCTAGGCAGTGAGCCTTCCTGCATGTACAGGCACCACATATTATAAGTAATATTCACTTATTGGCCAGTGAGCAAATATTGTGGGTCACAAATCCCACCAAGGTTTTTCCCACATCGGGTTTCCACACCAAAAATATTGTGTTATGGTGTGCTTTCTATGTTGTGTTTATTGTTCTTATTTACTGCATTAATTCTTGTTTATCGGTACACTGTTTTGGAATGCAACTTGCTTGATAAGTTCAGAAAATCCATAAACCAGTTAGATACTGATTCAGCCCCCCTCTAAGTATCTTTGGGAATCCTAATAATTGGTATTAGAGCCTATTCCTCTATTTTCAAAAGCCTAACAACTTGAGGAAGATTCTGACATCGGTAGAGATGAAAAACTTGAGAAAGCAATTGGAAATAGATCTTTCAGATTATGATGCAGAAAAATTGAAGAATATGAAACTTGAAGATGATCTGAAGACTGCACAGGAAATCATTCAAGGACTTCAAGAAAATCTCACTATTGCTAGGAACAAAAGAAGAGAACTTTCTGAGAAGATGTAGAGTGATGATGGTGAAAAAGAAACTCTTAATGACCTTGTGAACAAATTGAGACAGGAAAACAGTATAATGAGGAATGAAATGCAAGATATGACTACGAGGTTTTGTAAAGACATTGAAGACAGAAAGAAGAATGAAGATGAGTTGGTTAGAAGACTAAATGATGTTGGAAATGAAAACACAAGACTCAGTCATGAAAATGATGTGTTGAAGACAAATTTGATGCATACACAAAATGACAGAACTTAACTCATGAGACAGAAAGGAATCTTGGAAAATGAGTTGGCTACTGCAAATCAACACAAAGAGAAATTCAAGAAAAGTTTAGAGGAACTTAATAACATGCTGAAAAATCAAAAACCTAATAGAGATACAAATGGCCTTGGCTTTGAAGTTGGTGAAAGCTCTCGTACTACAAACAATCATGATCACCGTAAACCGGTAAGACAACCTAATGCTTACAAATTCAATGGGAAATGCTTTAATTGTAACAAGTATGGTCATAGAGAAAATCGGTGTAGATCTAGAAACTATCAGAACACTAATGCACCCATGGGTAAATGTTCTAAATGCAACAAAATTGGTCATAACTCAGAAAATTGTAGAATGAATGTAAGATGTTATGTTTGTGGAAGATTTGGGCACTTATCTAATCAATACAGAACACATACCGGCATAGGATATGGAAAAGCTATTAAAAAAAAAATGTGACTTGTTATGCTTGTAACAAAATTGGACATATTGCAAAATTTTGTAGAAGGCGTCACCGAAAAATAACAAAGGACCTAGTTTGAAACGTAAAGAGAAGGTTGGAGAAGTAAAGCAAGAATTCTCAAAACAATGGATTAGAAAGTCAGATCAGAATGTTAATGAAGTTATTTCTTTATTGGTAAAACAAAGTATCACTCCATCAGCAAGAGATTATTAATATAACTGAAAAGAAACCTTTTTGGGGGTATGGAATCAAATTGAAAAACATGCTAATTTACCCTCGGTTGATGGTGAGAAGTTGAATTACTTATTTACTGGAAAATGTGTTAAGTTTCACTTAACTGGTAGGCATTTAATGTGGTAGTTGAAGGAAATGACATTATAAAGCAAGTATTTTTGGCTCTTTTTCATTCACCGAGAATTCAAACTTCCTTAGAGCACGAAAATCCCAAGCGAAGGAATCCATAGCGAAAAGTGAAGCAAATCATTCAAGCACTCATACCTAAAGGCAGATTAAGGTATTTATACAATGGCTTCCTCCTCTGCACCTGAATTCATTGCAAATCCTATAGTAATTGAAGAGATTTAATTCCCTAGGCCCGTATTTAAAATCATTCCTGAAGTAGCGAAGAAAGATGATACCCTAGGAGCATTTTCTAAAATATCCAAAGGAGTTGTATATGTTGAGGATCCTAGAATTTACATACATTGTCATATTGAAGAACTAGGTGCTGATGAGATTATGAATATGTATAGGACTGTTATATGTGATGTTAATGGTAATGTAAAACCAGAACACAAGATAGTTGAAACCCTAGGTTTTGTGGAGATACTTAGAATCCCTGATTTTCCCAAGGAGGTTATAAGGATTGTATTGAGCAGAGTTCATGGGGAGTTCGTTTGGTTAGATTCCATTCATAAGATAACAAAAGAAGCAGTTAGGGTAGTGACAAGCTTACCTTCCACCGGTAGCAGACCTTATAAGACTAAAAAGGTTCCAAACAACATTGAAATGACCCTAACCGGTGCAACCTATGACAAGAGATCCTTGAGAGTCAATGATGTAAAGGATATCAATGCAAGATTCATTAGAATGATTCTTGGATACAAAGCTACACATACCAACAGATTAAACTCTATTTCTAGCTTATGTATCAAGAGTGCTTATGACATGGTAAACAATAATGCAAAGATTAACATATGTGAATGGATAAAGGATGAGCTAATATAGAATCTGAAGAAAATCAAAGGTGATAAAAAAGGCACATTCAGATTTGGTAACTTACTTGTATGTCTAGTGCTATATATCACCAAGGAAGTTCCCATTATTGGTAGAAAGGATTTTGGCTTTGACATATTGGTAGGAAAACAACTTTTGGACATTCTAAATAACATGGGAGATGACATGGAGAAGAACATAAATGAACACTTTCATGCATTGAAGGCTAGAATGAAAACCAGAGAAAGAATATCTCAATCCATAATTGATAAATATAAAAAGGAGATATGTTTTGTCATACATAAATATGAGATCTAGATGGAGGCAGTGGTTCCAAGGACAGTTTGGGTTACAAAGATGGGTTATGATGCAGATGAGAACATAATTGAAACATATACAAAAGCCCTTCTAGAAGCCCCTAAATAACTAACACAAGAAGTATTTGGAAATGCAGAAACCATTGAAAGAAAAGTTCAGTCATAGAAATGAATAAAGAAAACAAAACAGACAATTAGAAAGGCAACAAGGTAGGCAAAAGTAATTAAGGAAGATATATTGAATAAAACTGGTATTAAGGAGAGTGACTTGGAAGGATTACAACCAGAAGCACATCTTTCAATGGTTGCTACCTCCTTTGACAGTGAAATACCGATAGAGTTTAAAAGGATAGAAAGAAAAAGAAAACCCTCATTGGTACCCTCTCCTGCACGCAAGATAACAAGACATAAACAACAGGCAGTAAGGCCTCCAGCAAAGAAAATAACCCCAAGAAAGAAGAAGGAAAAACAAGTTGTCCCTCCCTTAGAAAACCTTTTAAATGAGATAACTGAAGATGGTAATTTGTCAAATATCACTAAGTTGTATAATACATTTTCAAATGAAGAAAAGGAAAGTATAGAAAACAATGTTATTCTACACTTAGATATTTACAAGAAATTTTTTATAGAAGTTGTAGATGATCTACCTAGTGACTTGTACAGAAGGTTAGAAGCAATAAGGGTAGCAATTGTTGAACTGGATACGAAGATGAAGGTAGAGAAATTACTTGCAGTTCACCCAGTCAGATCAGCTGAAGAGATTGATGAACTGATAAGTGAGGCTAACTGAACTATATTTTCCACCGGTCACCGACATGTAGCATTAATGGCTGGCAGAGTAAATGAGATATCTGAAGAAACAACAAACAAATGGGATATCTTCTTTGTTGAGAAGGAAAAACAAGAAGATCTTAAATGACCAAAGACTTTCAAAGTCTATCAAAAGGATAGGATAAAGGTAAAGGCAAGGTAGGTGGTCCTTCGAGCATAAAAGTAATAGATAACTTGCCCCCACCTCCTTCTGATACTCCACCAGTTGTAAATATTGATACACTACCGGTAACAGAAAATGTGGAGAGTATGGAGACAACACATGAAGACACCAATCCCGATTCAGAGGTTTTGTATACAATGAATATTGACACACAAGAAGTCAAAATTGTGGTTGATAAGGAAACAACTAAGAAGAGAGATGTGGCAACTGAGCCACTGACATAAAATATTATAGTTGAGACAAATAATGAGGATATAGTTGGAAACATTGAGATTGGGATTGAAGCTCACACTAAACAATCAACTGATCCCCTGGATACTGAAAGGACAGATACCACTGATGTACATACTGAAAAACCTACTGAGAAACTACCAACTGATAAAACTGAAATATCCCTTGAGATACAGACATTAGATAGTTCAGAGGTAAATATAGAGAAACTAGTAGAAAACACTAAGACACAATTAGAAAAACCAGCAGTGGAAAGCTCAGAGAAATAGACAGAGGTACACATTGAAAAACTTGAAGAGAAAAAGGTTGAGGAAAAGATTCAGACAGAGACTATGCCACCGGCATCAGCTGAGAAACCAAAACCCTTGCTAGTAGAGATGCAGACTCAAACTGGCCTACCAGAGGTCACTACAAGAAAAGAGGTTACTCACACCGGCGGATTACAAATTGTTAAGGTAGTCGAACTGTCATCTGGTTCCTCCTTAATAGAATTTAGGCCAACCAATGTAGCAAAGGTATTGTTTGACTCCATTAAGAAAATAACTGATTGCAATGCACTTTCAATACCATTCTAATTTTGAAGATGATTACACCCAAGTGTAATATAGAAAATAAAGATTCTTTAAGCCAATTAGACACATTGTCTAAGTACATAACCGACAATCTACTAACAATTGATCAAATCAATGAGGAGACTTTCAGTGAGAAAATGAATAAAGAAAAAGAAAAATTCTTTGTAGAATCAATAAACAAATGTAAGGAACATATTGATACATTATTATCGGCACTAGGAAAGACAATAATGGACTTCAAGAAGTTGTACAGAGATTCATGTAAGACCAACATTTTGACAGAGGATATAGATAAAGAGGTCAGCAGAGAACAAAAGGAAATAAATGATATTGTTGATAATCTAATAGGTTCATCAAACTCCATATCGGTAGTAGAATAGGAAATTACAGGCTTTGAAGAGAAAATTTAAAAATTTGAAAAGGATAAGGAAAGGATGAAATACAAGGCTAAGGAACTCAAATGCAGACTAGGTCCAAAACTAGACATCCTCATCTCTTTGAGAAAATAGATTTCAGTGGCTCTTGTTCGAGGACTTAAGACACTGGAAAATAAAATTCACATAATTATCGGTACCATCCAAAGGATAGAAGAAACACTAAAAGATAGCGAGAGGTTCACTGACAACCTCAATTTTGCATTAGCGGATCTATATCAGATTGTAACCCATCAGATACAAGGATCCAGACAAGAACTACACTCAATTGATATTAATTGACAACCTTTGTCATTGATGCCAAAGGGGGAGTAGTAGGATGAGAAAAATGAGAACAAAAGAGATTATCTACTCATGGGGAGCATACAGTTTTGGAGCACACAGTTTTGGTAAGACACTTTTGATAAGATTTTTGGACAACACTTTTTGGATACAATTTTGGCTTTTTCTCATGAGTGTTGCCATCAATTCCAAAGGGGGTGATTGTTGGAAAATGCACACTCTAATGAGAAATTGTAGGTGATTGAAGGTATTGTCATTGATGGCAAGCTTACAATCCTATGACACCGGCAGGCACCGGCACTGACAGACTCTACACTGGCAGATAGTTCACTGACAATGACCAAGATGATTACTGACACCCTAAGCTGACAGGATTTTGTTTATTGCTTAATGTATTTAATTGTAATATCTTTTTGTAAGCCAACATGGCATATTGTAATAAGACTCATATATAAGTATGAGATCTTGTAGGATCATTTTGTAAAGTAAGGACATGGATATGAGGAGCGAATATTGATATAAGGTTTATGATTATTGCAAGATCTTATACCGGTATTGAACCTAGCATAGCAAATGCTCTTTGTAGTAGTACATAAATTTGGACTTCTATAATCCACTTTTATAAGTTAGTGAGACTTCCTTTTGTAATTGAGCAGTGAGCTCTAGGTAGTGAGCCTTCTTGCATGTGTAAGCACCACATATTATAAGTAATATTTACTTATTGGCTAGTGAGCGAATATTGTGGGTCACAAATCCCATTGAGGTTTTGTCCCACACTGAGTTTTATTGTGTTATGGTGTTCTTTCTATGTTGTGTTTATCGTTCTTATTTACTGCATTAATTCTTGTTTATCAATACACTGTTTTGGAATGCAACTTGCTTAATAAGTTCAGAAAATCCATAAACTGGTTAGATACTGATTCACCCCCCCTCTCAGTATCTTTGGGAATCCTAACAATATGAACTCAATTATACATTCATTGAAAAGACTTTCTTAGCAGTGGTGTTTGCTTCTCAAAAGTTTTGCCACTATATGCTAGACCACACAATCAATTTGGTAGCAAAGATCAATCCTCTCAAGTATCTACTCAACAATACTTCTCTCACTAGAAGATTAGCTAAATGGGTCATGGTCCTTAGTGAGTTTGACACTCAATACATTGAGTGACGAGCTATCAAAGGACAAGGAATTGCAGATCAGCTGGCAGAAGCACCACTACAGGTGGAATTTCTAGATATGTATGTGCTCACTATCACACCCAAGTAATGGACCCTATACTTTGATGGATCCTATACACAACATGGATCAAGTGTTGACATCCTCTTCATCACACCAGAAGGGCACACAATTCCAAAATCTTACTTCAAAAAGTACTTTATGCACATAACCTTTGAGTAGATTCCAAGATTGGACAATAGAGTTGTCGATGCAATGGCGACTATCACCTCACTTCTACAAATTCCAAATAAATAGAATCGTTACGAATTTCTAGTGGAGAAATTGTTTTTCCCAGCCTATGACAATTTTGTATCCCAAGTCATCTGTACCCTGACCAGTTCTGATTCCCCTATATACGAGAAGATATAGGGTAAGTGCACCAAGATGATGAATGGAAAAGTGGCCACATGCCAAAAAAAATAAAAAAATTCATAACCCGTGCGGGTTCTTAAATTTCAAAAATGTGCTAGGCTTGGTAACACAAAGCCTAGAGAAAAAACAATATAAAAAACCAAAAGTTCCTCAAAACCCATACGGGTTTTGAGGAATATTTTTTTTAAATAAAAAAATTTAAAGTTTCTCAAAACTCGTATGGGTTTTGAGAAACATATTTATTTTGTGTAGGCCATGGGTTTTGACCATTTTCAACACCAAAACCCGTGGAACAATAACAAGGAGAAGCCAAAAAAGCATAGAACCCGCACAGATATGCAACTATTTTTTATATTCCCAACATCGAGAGAAATTTTCAACAATGGCACCCTATCGAACAAGTAAGATTTGATTTGTTTGATTATTTAACTTTGCATTTTAATTAAATTAGGGATTTTTAATTGATTTAAGTTTTGTTTTTATTAATTTGATGTCAGATTCTTCAAGCAATCCCCAAAAATGAAATAGACAACAAAGACCTCCTGCACAAGAGCAACAAGAAAACCCTCAAAATCCTGAAAATGTTGCTCCTCAACAACCAAAACCACTCCAAAACCCTCCACGTCCTCCATTAGATCATGTAGATGCCACACAAGAGGATCTCATCAATTGCCTTACATAAAATAGTTACCAAATTTTTATATTGGTGAATAGGTTGAGGACCTCTAGGCTTGAGCACCACTCAACCCTTGCCAGAACACTAGAAACAATGGCTGATAGTATCTAGGGAGATTACGAAATGGGGTTCATGGAGGGATATATGTCAAACATTTTATGCAGATGGGTTGTCATATGATCAAGTGAAGAAAAAGGGCATAGGTAAAGCTGACATATGTTCTCTTTTCATCGATCCTGTTACCAGTAACAACCTAGAACTAAATACGACTTGGTTTCCTATAAATCGGTGTGTTCATGCTAGGTTGAAAGAGGATTTTTGGGATAGGTGGTATATGGTCTTTTACCAACCACCTTGTAATAATTGGGAGGTGCCTCTATATTTTTTAAGAAAGTTGTATTGTGAGTTTATCCTCGACAAGAAGCCGAATTACTTTAACATCTAACAATTTCAGGGTAGAGGGAGAGGCTCTACTTTGGATAGACCTGGGGCCCATAGGGTGGTAGACCCACAACATAGGAGGCATACAACTCCTAAACCCATGATTCATGTCACTGTCCCTATATCCTTGAAGGAGTCTATGGAATTACAGACTCTTCAGGCAGTTGCATCATTGACTGATGTCATTGTTCAACATGGTACATAGTTGGTCGGAGCAAAGGATGTACCAGCACCTGTAGCACCTCCTTCATCAACAACACCTCCTTCCTCAGTGACACCTCCTTCATTAGTAGCACCTCATGCATCATTTGGCATGAGCCAACTCATTCAACATATGTGCCCCACCTGCCAAGGTGTATGTTCTGGTGTAGATACTAATGCGGACAAGGATGGTGGGACATCTTATTTGTGTACATATTGTGGGAGTAGATGTCATGCTTCCACTGCAGAGGATGTGGCCCTCACCGAAAAAACTGATCAATATGTTGTACCCTCTCTATCAGACACAGGTGCGTTTAATTTTGTTTATGACATGTTATCAAATAAGTGACTAAATATTATAAAAAGAAATGAATTTTTATTTTTAGAACAATTTAAAGTGATACATAAATAAAATGCATTGCAGGGTGCAATAGGTGGTGGGACTACACCACATACTATTCAGTCGACTCCACGATCATGAGTAGTTTCACCACTAGAGGTAAAGAATTGTAAATTTGTTAAAAATATCATAATACATTGGATTCAAAATATATTTTGTTAATTATATGTATCATTACTTGATATTTTGTAGGGCTTATCAATGGCTGAGATGTCCCAACTTGATGATATCACGCTTTCAGCTATTGACTTTGGCCAAGATAGCTATGCGGTACCATTTAGATTTATATATTTTTGACTTAAGTGATATACTAAATACATGCTCTTTTCCCGTATGTTAATTTTTTTCCATTAGTTTACCCCACCTACCTCGAGGACATCTCATGTGAGAAAGCCATCCTCTAGCACTCTGAGGTAGAAAAAGATATCCTCTCGGACACCCAAATGATGGAAGGTAATTCACTACAATTTAAATTCAATTGTTGAAATGTATTATGATTAAACATGTATATGTAGATATTGATAAATGCACTTAATTTATTTGTTCTATACATAGAAACATATGGGGTTTACGAAATTAATGAATGCACCTAATGTCAATGAGGTTCAGCAGAGGGAAGAGGTGATATCTTCATATTCACTTTGGATTGTATTCTTGCTTGTTCAAAATAACTAAATCCTTTTATGTCTATATCATATGTTATCATTTTTCATATAGGAAATGGTAATAGCTGCATCAGATTCAACTAGGCCTCCTAAGGTTACAGGAGAACTATATGAGCTTTCGGTGTGCATTTTTTCTACATATGTTAAAAATATTTGTTTTATCTAGTTTGTCAACAACTTTGGGTTATTAACTTGTATGATTGTTTTTAAACTATTACAGACCCCTTCCAAACTTCCTATTGTTATTCTACCATTCCATTTCAGTAGAAGTCCTACACGTATATTATGGGATACAACATGACCAAGGAAAAAGGTATGTCCATCTTAGATCAACTCCTTTTCACTAAGTGCACAATGGAGTTGAAACCATCTAGTTAACTCCTTTTGGATCACTTACCATGGATATAGGAAATGGTCGTAACTGATTCATCTATGACTTTGCCTCCTACGACCACAACACATCCATCTGAGGCTCCGGTATGCTTTAGTTTTTTAGTCTATTCATTTTTAGTTATTATGTGTTATTTGACATATATGTCATTAACATGTATTAATGTTGTTTTACCAGTTATAGCCTCCTTCAAGACATCCCACAGATCCTCAGCCTCACCGAATTGTAGAAGACAAAGATGAGGTAATCAACATTTCAACTTCAAACAATTTAGAGTTCAGTATTTAGTTATTTTGATGTTATATTGAGAAAATATATCAGATTTGACATTTGAATTGTCCTTGTGCAGCCACCTGTCGAGCCACATGCTGCTTCGAATTGGCTTTATTTTGATGATCCGCCACAGTCAAAGATACAGATAGAGACATATAGTTATAGTTATGGTCATTGAAGGACCAATTTTTTTATATATTCAACATTTGTATATGTATATGTATATATCGTCTTTGATAGACATGGTACATGCCACATTTTTGTAACTATTATTGATTTGGAATCTATGCCATTTTTTGATATATGTACATGATTATTGTTCATTTTTATATATATGAAACTTGATATTCAATCCAATTTGTTCATTGATATATATGAAACATGATATTCCTGAAACTTAGTTATTTGCTATTGAAATGTGATCAAATCTATTCATTGTGTAGATATCTTGAAATGTGATCCAATTTATTCATTACTTGTAACTCATATGGCATATACTTTTAAACTATCTATTTCTCATATTGTGTATATCCAAGTTTTGATACTGGTAATGTTGATATTGTGTATTTTGATTAAGTGAATTTTCTTTGAGTCCTTCGTGCATGAAGAGATTGGAGTGAAGTTATTATTTCATAAACTCATGCTTATGAAGTGAAGTTCATCATTTCAAGAACCAATTAAGACAAGATTTGAGCACACAAAGAAAATTTGAAATTTATCTAAGGATGAGTCGGCTTAGGTAAGGTTTTAATTTAAATTTTATTCCACAACAAGTTAGCCTTAGGGTAAGAGACACACCTATTCATCCAAATCACCTATAAAAGAAGAGTTGAAGCACTTATGGATGATCTATGTGCATCAATGGGGTTGTTTTTTTGCTACCTAAAAAATCCTATCTCGGTTTGGAGCAACTCGATTTCGTTTTCTTGTGGTGAGATTTTTTTTGTTGCATAAAAAACTGTCAAAAACTGTCAGTGAGAGGTTACAAAATAGTGCATTTTTCATTTTGCTTGTCATGGGAATGAATCGTCAACACGAGTGCATTTGGGTGGCTGGTTTTATGTTAGATGTGCCCTTGTCTCACTCCCGAAGATGTCTAATCATTACGAGCCACCTTATAGCAACGTTTTCCCTTGAGCGCTCAAAGTGGAAAAAATGGTCAAACTTTGACGTCCCGTAACTCAGAGACCGTGGCACTTATGGATGATCCATGTGAACATATGGTGTCATGTTGTTGCTTCCTAAAAATTCCTCTCTCTGTTTCAGGCAACTCGATTCTGTTTTCTTGTGGTGAGATTTTTTCTGTCGCATCCAAAACTGTCAAAAACTATCAGTGAGAGGTGGCAAAATAGTGCATCTTTCATTTTTCTTTTCATGGGAATGAAATGCCAATGCTTGGTTTTATGCTAGGTGTGCCCTTATATCACTCCCCAAGGCATTTGATCGTTACGATCCACCTTGTAGTGATGTTTTCCCTTGAGTGCTCAAAGTGGAAAAAATGGTCAAACTTTGACGTAGCATAACTCAGAGACTGTGGCACTTATGGATGATCCATTTGAACCTATGGGGTCATGTTTTTTCTTCCTAAAAAATCATATCTTGGTTTTGTGCAACATGATTCCATTTTCTTGTGGTGAGATTTTTTCTGTCGCATCAAAAACTATCAAAAACTGTCAGTGGGAGGTGGCAAAATAGTGCACCTTTCATTCTCCTTGTTATGGGAATGAACTGTCAGTGCGAGCGCATCCGAGTGACTAGGTTTACACTAGGTGTTACCTTGTCTCACTCCCCAAGATGTCTGATCATTACGAGCCACCTCGTAGCGACGTTTTCCCTTGAGCGCTCAAAGTGGAAAAAATGGTCAAACTTTGACGACCTGTAACCCGGAGACTGTGGCACTTATGGACAATCTATTTGAACCTATGGGGTCATGTTTTTTCTTCCTAAAAAATTCTATCTCAATTTTGGGCAACTCGATTCCATTTTTTTGTGGTGAGATTTTTTTTGTCGCAGCAAAACCCTTCAGTGAGAGGTGGCAAAATAGTGCATCTTTCATTCTACTTGTCATGGGAATGAACCGTCAGCGTGAGCGCATCCAGGTGGTCAATTTTATGCTAGGTGTGCCCTTTTCTCACTCCCCAAGATGTCTGATCGTTACGAGCCACCTCGTAGCGACGTTTTCCCTAGAGCGCTCAAAGTGGAAAAATTAGTCAAACTTTGACATCCCGTGACTCGGAGACCGTGGCACTTATGGATGATCCGTTCAAACCTATGGAGTCATGTTGTCATTTCCTAAAAAATCCCATCTTAGTTTTAGGCAACTCGATTATATTTTTTTGTGGTGATTTTTTTTTCTGTGGCATCAAAAACCGTAAAAAACCGTCAGTGAGAGGTAGCAAATAACTACATCTTTCGTTTTGATTGTCATGGGAATGAACCGTCAGTGTGAGCACATCCATGTGGTCGGGTTTATGCTAGGTGTGCCCTTTTCTTTCTCCCCAAGATGTTTGATCATTACGAGCCACCTCGTAGCGACGTTTTCCCTTAAGCGCTCAAAGTGGAAAAAATGGTCAAACTAACTCAGAGACCAGGGCACTTATGGAAGATCTATTTGAACCTATTGGATCATGTTGTCACTTCCTAAAAAATCCTATCTCAATTTCAGACAACACGATTCTATTTTCTTGTGGTGATATTTTTTCTGTCGCATCAAAAACCGTCAGTGTGTTAGGCCCAATATGGAAAGCTAATGTACTGAGAGGGGAGGGGTGAATCAGTACTTCAAATCCTTTCTTCAACAATAACTTTACTGTTATGCATAAACCAAATACTGTTGTAACATAACATAAAGCTAAAACAAATAAATAACAATCATACATGAATCACTCCATAATACATATATTTTGGTTATGCAGAAACTCTTGGTTAGAGAGAAAAACTGTGGTGGGGATGGCACCCACAACTTCACTACTGCAATAATAAAGGTTGCTTGGTTAGAGTTACATGTTTAGCTATTTCTGATAGCTTACCCTGTTAGAAGTATCAAGATTGTTAGATCTACCTTGCTAAAGGATTTTACAACACTTATTCTAAATGTTGCTCCTGGTTAAAGGATTTACAATTTATAGACTTTGTTAGAGTCTTTTACCCTGTTAAAGGTTTCTCTTAAAACTCAAAATATTACAATAAAATCTTTACAAATATCTAGAAATTTACATCTGAAATGTTATAGCAGATTTTATGTGCTCATAATGAGATTACCTTGCTTATAGCATACCTCGGTAATCCATAGATTAACTCGGTAAACCCTTCTATTTACTCTATTCCTTGACTGTTCTTTGAAATCCTTCTCGATGACCTTTGTGTCTCTGACAGTCACAATACTCAGTGCTTCCTTATCTATCACACATGTCTTGCTTCATATACCTCTATATCTCATATTTTTATCCTTAAACCATGCTGTATAAATAGATCTCTTATGTTGGTGATTTGGTTCATTGCTTAGATCTTACAAACATGATTTATTGAATGAATAACCATACAAAATATTTCATTGGACAGGTGACCTCAAGATCATACAAAATCTTTAAGTGCAATTTCCAATGTGATAACCGTTCTTTGTTCCTTGATCTTGTAACATGTTTCCCATGTGTGTCTAGGTTCAATGAATCTGGTAACACGTTTCACTCGGCGTGTATTCAATCGATATATCATTTTTGCTTCTTGGTAGACATAGAGTGTTACTCGGTAGACAGCTTGATGTATACTAGGATCTGTGACTACTTTCTTCTATAACCGACTACTCTATGCTTATCGACTGAATATTTTGGTAGTAGTAACTGACTAGAGTATATAGAATGACTTGGGACATTAAACTAATGGCAACTTAGTAAGTAGTAACAATCTCCCCTTTTGACATTAGTTGAGATGTTTGACAAAACTTCTTTCAAAGTCATAACTCAAAAATCTATATACTTACAAAATTTGACTAAACAGACAATATATACATTTGTCAATAAAATAGTATATTCAGATATACTCCCCTTATCAATATACTGTACAAAATTTTGATTATGCATGCGCTGTGATCAATATTCTATATTAACTGCTCAGTTGCCACTGCTCAGTTCACTACTCAGTATACTCCCCCTATATACTACACTCCCCCTTTGATACTTTGATTACTTTGATACTATACTCCCCCTTTTTGACAAACATCAAAACTTAGTTACCATTCGGTGGAGGCAACTAGTCAAAAATGGATTTGTACTTTGTCCTTGCATCGGTGAGAGAGGCAGAGAGGGCATCCTTGACACTATCCATGAGTGAATTCTGAGTTGTAATGTCAGCTAACAGTGAAATTAGTCCATCTAAGGTGCTTCCCTATGGCTGAGTGGATATGGAGGTAGCCTTGTTGCTCTGTTCTTGGACGGAGGACAAGTGTGGAATGAATAAGGTTTGAAGAGTCATAATGTCCATCCTTATTTGGTGCTCTTCATTCCTAAGTTCCAATTGTTGAGCCATGAGCTTTCATAACTTTGTATAGAATTGCTGAATAGAATTTGACTCAGTGGTCAACTTATTTGAGAGATCGGTGATCTCTTTCTCAATCACTTCTATTTTATTTTTGATATCTTTAATGAATAAAGAGAATGTACAGAGTTTCTGAAATAAATAAAGAATGTGCTTGAGTTGAGGGGACAACTCAGCAATAAATTTGACAAGTTTTACTTTGCCAATAGCAATAGCTTTCTATACCTCTTCAATCATTTTAGCAGTGAGCTCTTTGTCCTTTAACTTGCTCAAATATTTAGATGCGTCTACTCTAGATGTCTCTATTTTAGTTAGGAGTTCATCCAGTTGAATATGGATGGCTGCATCTTTTGACACTATAGCTTCAAGTAGCATATCTGTTAATAGTTCTTTCACCTTCTGAAGTACTTTGTTTTTCTTTTGAATAGCCATTTGTTTTTCCTATTCTGCTTATCCTTTGCATAGTTCACTGAATTCAATGAGTGCTTTCCCTTTTTTATTTAGATATGTCTACATTTGGCAACACTATTGGTTTTGACAAATCTAATTTGAAACTATGCTTTTTAATTTTCTTTTCTTTAGCTTTCACCGATTGAACTAATATAATGGATTGGGAGGTTTGTTGACTCTCAGTAGGTTTCTTGATAGAGGCAATACTTTTGTCAATTTCTTGAACCTCTGATGTAGCCTTCGGTGAATCCTTGCTTGGGGTCTCAGTTGTAACATTTTCAGTGCTACAAGGAGCTTGAGAAGTCTGTTCCCTGGTGGCCTGAGAAGTAGCTTCTCCTTCTGTAGACTTGTGACCCTCTATTCCTTGTTCAGTATCCTAAGGGGCCTTGGTTGAAACAGGCCAAGTGACCGGAGGATAGGGCTGAACTTGTTCCAAAACTGACTCACTGGATACCAGTTTGGCATATGCATTCCCTTCTATCATTTCCTTTTCTTGTGCCTCGGTGTCCATGATATCCTCATCAATTTGTATAGTGTCAGCAAGGTCTTGCTTAGTGATATCAAGATCTTTCTTGGTGACATCAACTATTTCAATTTCAGCTTGCTCACCAGCATTCTTGATTCAAAATATTTCCTGGCACTTTTCCTTGGTCTCATTCTCTACATCCAAATAAAGGCCATAAATCAGTTTTAAGGCTCTTTGCTTGACTAGGAAGTTTTTGTGGTAGTTTTTCAGATGTTATCTCATCTACCGACATGTCTGGAAAGAAATGTACCAAACTTCTTTCTCTCACCTACTATTCTGAGTCCATGGCATATGTCCACCTATTATCAATATGCAAATACAATTCTTTTGGAAGAGAATTGATTACTTCCAATGGGACCAATCAAAATTTCAAAAGAGTGCAGATTACGACTTCTTCAATTTGTCTCCTTTCTGCATCATTTCTAGATTCTTACTTAACATATCTAAATGATCCAAATCCACCATATTGCTTCAGATTAGCACAAAAATTATCAACACTATGTACATCTTCCTTTTTACTTTTGACAATCTACAATTTACTTTTGTCTTCAGATTCGGTATCACTGGACTCTTTAGTCAAAATAAGTCTTCGAGTAGATTTCTTATAAGTTTTTGTTACCTTTGGTGTGGCAACATTCTTTGGTTTCTTACTCGGTGACACTGCAGATGATCTTGTGTTAGGTCGCTTTGCTGGAGGAGTCGGTGATACCTTTGATGTATCCTGTTTCTTCCTTTTCAGAACTTTCCCTTTAGGTAACTCGATGCTCAATATAATAGCCACCTCTTGGGCTTCAGATTCCTCCTCGGTGATGACTAGAGTGCCCTTGATAGGTGTGGAGGAAGAACCTTCTCCAAATTTCTTCGTTAATGCCTTGATCATTTTTGTTCCTTTCCTTGTAGCCTTGGCTACTACAATGCTCATTTTAACTTTCTCTTTAACTTCTTCATATGTATTGTATCTCAGCTCAGTAGCATGCCTTGGTAATGTAAGAAAAGCATCTATCTGCTATTGTGTGATGTCAAAATCAATCTCATAACCCATAGGTGGCAAAGATTGAGTTCTCAGTTCCACAACATTGGCATAGCAGTAGTCAATGTCCACTTCAAAGCATATATCATCTTTGTATTTCTCCACTAACTTGGGTGGAATTCTATACCTGTTACGCATCTTTTCTTGAAACTTGCTAAAGTAATCATCCATAATATCATTAAAGTTATCACCTAACTTTTTGATGAAGTCATTGATTTAATGGGTGATTGGTCGACGTAGATCCTAAACTATATTACTGACTGATGGAAAGAATTTCTCAAAATAGAAAAACATGCATACCAAAAGTGATCCAAACTTCAATGTGTTAGCCGAGTTGTTCTTCTTCAGCTTCCTTATGCTGTTTATATTCTCAAATAGGTTTTTCAACAATACTTCGCATAGATCAATTTTCATTCTTTTTTTCACAATTTTATATGCTAAATCAACTGCTGCACAGGGTACACTATTTTCCCTTGCCTATTGAAAGAAACAATAACCTATTACTCTAATGGAAAACTTTAGCTCTACATCTGTCACATTGTTCAATTTCAGTCCTCTGTAATCAGATTCAACTCCGGTTAAAATGATCAATTCCTTTCGTGATATCATTTTTTGAGCTCGGGCATGATCAAAAATAGGGTAACCGGTGATCAAATGAATAATTCCCTTGGCGATCTTGAATGGTTGCTCATCTAACCACATGAAATCATCATGAAATTTGCTCAGAGCAAACTTGACCCATTGGGGTTTGAAGACACGGGGATAGGTTAGGGCTTTGGTCAATCCCTTGACTTTAATGTGTTCATACTTGCTATCCAATTTCCCATCGGTACACAATTCATCATCTGTGTCCTTGATTTCAACATGACACTTAGTGAAGAATCTGACATCCTCAACTTGTAAAACCCTATCCCGAATGAGTGAAAATGCACTTTTATCATCCGGTTCAGATGCTATTTTGGGAGTTAGAGAGTATTTCAGTGAGGGATTTTCAATGTTCTCAACAACAATGGGCTTCTGGATCTTAGGTGCCATTGCAGATTTCGGATAAATACTAACAAAAGATCCTTAGAGTTTGAAAAATTTTAAATGACAGATGCTTTCACTTAGTAAATATAAAACTGATATTCACAACTGATATGATTGGTAAACTAGCTTGACAATGTGTTGTGATTGATGTAAATACCTTGAATTTCACTTCAGAGGAGGTTTGATCACCTTTGAATCACTTTGCTTTGCTCTCTTGAAAACTTGGTAAGTGTAAAATGACCGTGCAAAAGCTTTAAGTACACAATATACCTTATCGAGCTTCATGCAGTTAGGTCAGAAAACATTAAATGCACTCGGTACCACTTCCTTTTTATGCTTTTACCAAGTAGCCAGACTTCCTGTATTCACCGACTAGACAGGCTTCCAAAAGGCTTGATAAAATTTCAAATTTCCTAATGCATCTTTAGTTATGCAGATTTTGAATTAAGTACATGATAAAATAGGAACTGTTAAGATTTAACCTTTGAGAGAATGCAGTCCCTTCATACCTTTACCAATTAATTTGGAATAGGTGCACCTAACTCGGTAGATAAGGTTCTTTCTTCATTTGACACAATTTCCTTCTTTTTCCAAATCATCTATAATTTGCCTTTTATTCTCTCAGTGTCTCCTCTAGGTTGATCTCTGCAATCTCTAGGCAAGTGTCCAACTTTGTGACAATGAAAACATGCCATACCAGGATTTCTCCATGATCTTCGGTTGTTCATTCCAAACCTTATAAAGTAGTTGGCACTTATATGTCCATATCTTCCATAGCATTCACACCATATCCTTGTATTTTAATCCCATGGTAGTACAAAATACTGTCAGTTAGGATCTGTGTGAGTTTGATAGCCTCTAGTATTTGCTCGGTGTGCAGATCACATATAGTTCTTTTGTTTAAACCAACACTTCTCGGTACTATGTCCATATCTATTGCAGTGTTTATAAAATCCTTTGAATTTTGCCTTCTGATAATTGCTAGTAGACTTTGTCCTACATTAGTTAGATGTGTGACCATATTTATTGCAATTGTGACAATAACCATTAGACCTAGTGACATTCGGTTGCTTACCTTTTCTGATTTGGCACATATTAGCAGTATGACCATGTTTTCCACAGTAGTTGCAAATAGGCTTCTTTCCTTTGATGTTCTTCTTGTTTCCATCTTGCTTTGATGATTCTCCTCTCTCGATAGTATGGATTCCCTTCTCGGTAGAGTCTTTTCCTTTGTAGCCGAGTCTTGCAACTTTGTTGGGTCTTTTTGTATTTAGTTGCTCATCCAACATCTTTGACGCTTCATAACTCTTTTTCAATATTTCTTTGGATTTTTTCTCTATTTCAAGTTCATCTGTCAACCTTGATACTTCAAGTTTCAATGCTTGATTCTCATCATATTTCAAATTTGCTTCATGATGTGCATAGCCCAATTGATCTGATAGATTTTCTTGAATCCCAGTCAACCTTGTGATTTCATCATTCTTTTGAGATACTAATGCTTTAAGCTGTTGATTATCTCTTACTTTATCCTCGGTTGTCCTCAATGCATCAAGATTTTCAGTCAACTGTGTGCTGAAATGTTCATGTCCTCTTTTCATTGCTTTTAGCTGATAAATTAGTGCTTTGTTCTTTTCCTTCAGTTCTTCAATCATTTCTTCAGTCTCTTCAGATATACTTGTAGACGTATAAAAATGACCATATTCCTAAATGAATATTTTATGTTCATTTCTCTATTTAATTAAATCCAATTTAATTAAATTACCCGCATTCCTCTATTTAATTAGGTAAATTACTCAATTAAATTCACTATACCCATTTAATGAATAAATCATTTTATTCAATTAAATCCCCCCTATCCACTTTTAATTAAATTCAAATTTAATTAAAATAGTTATCCTAAATTAAATAAATCTAATTTATTTAATTGCAACCAAATTGAATTAAATTAACTTTATTTCAATTAAATCCTATTATCCCTCCATCCACTTGCAAAAATCCTACATCTCCCACTTGCCTTCCTAAACCCCTTTCTAATCCCTTCTAGACTCTTTTAATCGCTTCTAATCAGCCTAACCCATCTTCTAAACTTTGTCACATCCCTAAGCAAGGGGAGGTCACTTCTCAAATCCTCAAAGTCTTTGATAACCATTAAAGGCTTCAAACCTTCAACCACTTAATTCCTCAAAGTCTTTGATAACCATTAAAGGCTTCAAACCTTCAACCACTTAATTCCTCAAACTCTTTGATAACCATTAAAGGCTTCAAGCGTTCAACCACTTAATTCCCCAAAGTCTTCATAACCATTAATGGTTAACTCAAACCCTCTTACATGGTTAAAGAATTTCTTTTAACTTAACCTTCATCCAACCCAAGGGTCTCATCAAGCCTTTAATGCTTTGACCATGATTATCTCTTAATCATTTGCACAAGGGTTTATCCTTGGATTAACTCTTAATCCATTAAGGTAAGCCTAACTTAAACTTAACCCTTATCTTTAGATAACTATAAGGTCTTCTCAGGCATTTAATTCCTCCAACCCCTTCTCTCAACCCAACCCTATGTTGACACTTGTCACCATTTCATTGGTGCAAATTGCAAACATGGATCCCCAACTTTCAAACTCAACCCTTGATCAACTCTTTCAATCCTGACCATCCATTGCCCTGTTTTTGCTATAAATAGAGCTCCCATTCTTCCATTTTAATCATCCTCCAAATTTGTAGTATCATACTTATGCTCAAATGCATTCAAGCTTTCATATCTCATTTTATGCTCATCATTTTAGCCTCTTTTAAATCAGGAACTAGTCTAAATATGCATGTTTAGAATATTTTCTTTATCATTTAGCTCAATCATAGACTAAATATATCATGTTAGGATAGTATTTATACTAACCTTGTCATCTTATAATCTAGTTTATTGCATTTCTAGAAACATGCATAGCTTAGGATACATTTCATTCTAAAATCTATCAAAAGCATCCCTCGTTCTTGCATTTGCCATCCCTAAACCATTTTGCTCAGTGATCTGAGAGCAAAAACATTGGTTTGAGGGACATTGTAAGATAGAGAACCATGGGACCAACCTTGGGAAGCTGAGTAATACTTCGTTACTCCATAGCTTGCACCAAGAAGTCCTGTGTGTGTGTGTGGACAGGTATTTTGGAACATTTTTCACATATTAAGTTTTATCAACACGCTTTTCCCGCATACATTTTTGGCACCCACCGTGGGGCTAGACCCTATATATCAAATTAGTTTTTGAATTTAACCACTTTTGTAGGTCCGTAGGAAACATGAATCAGTGCATGGGAAACATTCTCTAGCGCATCCGGTTAACAGTCTAGCGCATCCCATTTACTATTTAGCGCGTGGGGTCTATGCTCTAGCGCGTGAAGTCCTTTCTTTAGCGCATGACTTCCACTAATCTTTTCCTTTAGGTATCAACATGGGAGAAAAATAGAGTAGCGCATCTGAAAAATAGTTTGGCGCGTCGGGTCTGTTAGATAGCGCATCTAGCTCACTGTTTATCACATGCAGTCTATTCTATGGTGCGTAAAGTCTTTTCCTTACCGCATCATATTTGTAACAGTTTTCTGTAGGTATCAACACGAGAGAAAAATAGAATAGCACATTAGGAAAATAGCCTAGTGCATTGGGGGCACATAATAGCATGTAGGTGCTTTTTCTTAGCGCATAGAGTTGGCAGAGCCAAAAATTTATGACAGAGTCAAAAATTAGGCTTGTGGGAGGCATAATATATATGGAATATAACATTTAAGTATAAGTGACATTTCCTCTTCTCTTTTCTCTTTCTTATACTTTAAGTTATATTCCATATATATTGTCAGAATGTTTGAGAGGGGTTTCAGACCTCTAGGAGTTGTAATGCAAAATCTAGTTCTTGGAAGATCCTCCAAAATTCAGACTTAGACAAATTTAAGGGCATTTCAGGATCAGGATTGTAAAATTTGTAACCAAGATCAGAATTTAGGCTTGTGTAAGCTCACACTAACATTTGATCATTGACTGTGTACAGGTTCTAATATTTTTTGTGCAGGGGAAGGAGTTAGTTTAGAGGCTTTAAGTTTCTTTTTTTACTTTCTTTCAACAAAAGTTGGTTAACAAGAACTCACTCTCCTTTTTGCAAAAGTTAAAATAAACCTCATCATTTCATTTGGATGCATAAAATGAACTTCATGCCTTCCTTTTTGGTGTTTTAAAATAAAACTTCATCTTTTCTTTATTGCAAGGTAAAAAGAACAACAAACTTCATATTTGTTTTCTTGCAAGATTAGAGGAAAAACACTTCATTTTGGAAGCTGTAAAAAGAACCAACAATCTTTACTTTGGCAAAATTTTTAAAAAGAACCTCACCATCCTTTGGTGTTTAAAAAGATTCACTTCATTTTGCAAAGTAAAAGAACCTCATCTTCATTTTGTGCAAGGCAAAGAGGGAAAGATTTCCCCTATCGACATTAATTTTGTTGACCAAAAATCATGATTTACTTTGTTGACCATGTTTATTTTTCAAAGGTTTTTGGAAATGCACACTTTGCTATGAAGGGTTAAAAAGAACATCATGCTTGTTGGAGCAACATCTCCAAATAGAAGTTAGCATATCATTGTCTTGAAGGCTAAAAAGAACAACTTGATTGCCTTGTCTCAAAAGTGGAAGGTATATGCTCTCCCCTTAATTGGGTGATCAAAAATCCAAACCACTCTTACGCTTTCAGTATTTCAAGCAATAAAACCTTTAGTAGGTCTGCCTTCCCGAGGGGTTGAAAAACTCTTAAAGCCATTCTTTGGCCGGTGTGAAGGGAACGACCTAAGTGGGAAACGACTTTGACACCAAGTGTTCCAACCCACTATAATCAAAAGTGGAGGGTGACGAAAGTCCCTTTCAACGGTTATGCGCAGTGATTAGCCTTCCCCCAATATCTTTACGATACGTAAAGTCTTTGTTCTAAAGGTTGGGAAGGCTCTGAGGGAGTTTATCACTGATGGCCGAATAGGAAGCCTAATTACGAACCATAGAATTAGAAACTTTGAACTGAGTCAGTTGCCAAAAATTTGCAATATCATAGTGCAAGGGTGGGGAAGAATCCGCCCCCAAGATCACTCACCATATATCTTCCAAGATAACTACTCAATTGTGAAGCAATTCACTTTGAGTTAATTTCTGGCAAAAGGCCAAAAAATGGGCACCCTCTAGGGGGTGACATGGTTGTTTGAGCTGACGGAGTATCAAGACTAGTGGGCTATGATATTGTCAATGACCTTTGAATAAAGAGTCTATCTGATGTGTCTTTTGTTGTAAATCAAACCAGTGATAACATCGGGGATTTGAACACATCCTCAAAAGAATGTACACTCAATGTTTAGCATTAGGATGATCATTGTCTTCATGTGTGCTATGTTTTCTTATCACAAATGTTAAAATATCTTGCAAAGTATCCAACAATCAAACTCAAAAGTTAGTTCAAACAAGGAAGAATCATAAAGTGGAGAAGATTTCCATATCCAACAAAACATCTTTTGAGATGGTTATCAACATTTCAACCATCTTTAGGAAAGACTTCATCCAACAAGATTAGGAGAATACCAAACCAAGTAATAAAGATTTTATCTATTTGACTTAGTAAGCTTGAGTATCCAAAAGGAAATCATCCATCAAAATCACAAGTGCTAAAAATTCCAAAAACCACAGAAAAACAACCAAGTCAAAATATATTAGAGCAGTTTAGCACGTGAGAGAAACTTCTTAGCACGTGGGGACCATCTTTTAGTGCATTAAACCTTCACCTTAGCGCATTAAGTCTTAACATTAGCGCTTCATAGAAATCCAATTCTAGCAGTTTCAAGTAGCGCATTTTGAAAATAGTTTAGCGCATTGAAGCATCAGCTTAGCGTGTGGAAGCCAAACTTTAGCACGTAGGGTTTAACAGTTAGCGCATTGGTGACCCATATTGGTGCATGATCTTTTAAAAACCAAGGCAAAACAAAAATAGACCAGTTAGCGTGTATTAGGGGGCAGTGTAGCACATAGAGTCTTTTCTCTAGCGCATTGAGAATTTTTTTTAGCGCATCTAGTCTCTAGCTTAGCGCATGGTCAAAACTTAGAAAACCAGAGAGCAAAACAAGCCTTTCTAAAATAAAATTTTAAACTTCTTGAGTATCCTTTCAGGTCCAATATTGAACATGGTCACAAGAAATCAAATCAAAACACCAGAGAAATCATTTCCGAATCAAACAAATTAGTCTTAGAACAAAAGTTGTCAAATCCAAAACTAGCTAGAGATAAGACTTTATCCTATCAAAATCAGGTATTATCATCACCTTGATCAAAAGGTCCATCATCTAAAGGATTCTATCAAACAACATACCAAGTTTAAACCTTAAGTTGTCAAATCAAGTTTCCATATCGGGAGACTTTATCCATATCATTTGACACACTTTGTCATGAGGGGGCATCTAAACCTTCATTTGATAAAAGTAGACTTAAGTTTCCAAATGAAGTATCTCAATCCAAACATCGAAGGAAACCATTGATCATTCGTGTATGGCCACTCCTCATATTTTGAGACGAACAAGTCTTTATCAAAAAACTAAGTTAAAGAAGAGACAACCTAGTCCTAAGACCCTTATCAGTAGGAGTATTTCTCTACATCAACCTATCAAAACATCAACTTTGATCATTTGTATGACCATTCATCATCAAACCGAGAAAAAGGAAACTCAGTCAAAGGAAATGAGTCCTAGCATAAATCAAGATCACGATATCATGGCTCTCCAATCTAATCCCATTTTTGATCAAGATCCCACCTATCAAGAATCTTATGATGATCCCCTAAAATTTTGGTATTTCATCCACGATGACCCTCTTTCATCTCAAGAGCAGAGTCCCATTCAACATCCATCTCTTAAGAAAAATCATGATATTCCTTCCATATCCTCCACTATTCTAATTCAAAATCAAGAGAAAAGCACAAACTCAAATGATCCTACTCCAAGCCAAGATCCAGATCAAGGAATCTCTTCATCCTCCAAATCTATCTTAGGTCCTTTCATTCCAAAGTCAATCTCTTCATCCTCCAAATCTATCTTAGGTCCTTTCAATCCAAAGTCAAACTCTTCTTCTTCTAAATCTATCTTAGGTCCTTTCATTCCACAATCAAACTCTCCATCCCTTTCATCCATCTTGGGTCCTTACTTCCCTCCATCCACAAATCTATCACCTCAAATGATCCATAAGAAAGATCAATGAGGAGCACATCTTTGAAATTATTTCAACCCTCTATCTAAACATCTTTCCAAAACTATTCTTCTATCATTTCCTCTATCTATTTAGGGTCCTTCTGTCCCAAAATTCAATTTTCCTCCATCTCTTCATCACTTCTCAAGTACCAACACTCATCCTGAAAACATTTCTATCTATCCTTGCACAAATCTTCAAACATTCTATCTATTATCCAACACCTCCTTCCATCCCTTTCATTCAATCCTTCGCATAAAATCTTTCATCTGTGAGATAGGTGTTTGTGTCATTTTGTCACATACTTGCCCATGCTCGAATCTCATGTTCAGTCCTTTTCCTAGATATCTATTCATGAAATGCTTCAAAATCCGAGGTTGTTCCTCTTTAACATTTTCTTTTGGTTGGGATACACACTCAATCCAGAAAAGAACCACTTATCATATCTTGGTACCAACATCTTTTGATTACTATATCTCATACACTTAATCGATTGCTCTAAAAATCATTGTGATCTCTTAAATTGAAGACATGGCTAGTGAAAAATCTAAAATCTTGCTTCAACGCCACTGTAATTATTAGACCCATGTAAGTTTCATCACTTACAAGCCAATACAAGAAAAATAAAGAAGAAAAAAAGAAATATCAAAAGCATGAGCAAGAAACCGAATATCAAGAAAAGCAAAATGCAATGAAATGCAATATCAAAATGATTGGCTATGGGAACATACAAGTAACACCATCGGGGCTATGGATGCCTGGCTGGCAATGGAGCAATATTTGTGAAATTACAGCGATAACCTCATCAGGGCTATGGACGCTTGCTGGCAACGAGGCTCTATCTAGGATGCTTTTGAAGTCAAGGTAACTCATGTAGCTAGCCATGCTAGATTCTGAAGATTACAATGATCATATGAGCCAGAATGAACCCACTTGCACACACATGGGTAATCAAAGATTAAGTACCTTGATCTAGTTTGGGATTCTTCTTCCCTTTTGAGTCTACTTCCTAGTTGCTAGAAATGTTCAGTTGAACTTTCCAGGGGTTCCAAGTGTGGGTTGGGTCTCTATCTTTGAAAAGTTCAGAAACACTTATTCAGATGGTGCTAAATACTATGACAATATTACATATCACCTTTTTGCAAATGGAAACCTCTATGCTTGAGGGAAAAGTTCATCCACTCTATTCTTCCTACCATATCTCCCATGTCCTCTAATCCATATCCCTTATCCTATCTATTCATATCTTCTATCATCCAATTCTTTCTACAATCTTGCTTCACTCTAATCCATATCCCTTATCCTATCTATTCATTTCTTCTATCATCCAATTCTTTCTACAATCTTTCTTCACTCTAATTCATATCTATCTATCCTATCTATTCATTGCTTCCATCATCCAGTGCTATCTATATCCTATCTCTATCCATATCCCCTTTTTCATCCTTGATCTTGATCAAAACTATGGACAACAAATCTATTCCACCTCAATGGTTCAGTCATCCATTCATCCATTCCTTGTCTTGATATACATTGGGGCAACCAAATACATCTTTCTTCTAATCTAAAAACTCCAAAAAATCAAAATATCCAAAAACTAAAAATCAACAAAATAAAAAAAAAATCAAAGCATGAACACATGGACCATCCATCAAATCAGATCAACAACAGGAAAACCCTCAAAGTCTGCAATCAAACTTATCACATGTCTTGTTAATCAATTCATTACTCGAAATCAACATCAACATCAAACATGTCTTATACAGGGATAGGTACACTTGAAACCAGACAGATTGGTCTTATACGGGGTACTCACTCTTTGAAACCAGACATTCCTATCAATCATCAAGTCTTGATAATCAATCCATCTATCAACATCAACATCAACATCAACATGTCTTATACAAGGATAGGTACACTCAAAACCAGACAGATCAGTCTTATACGGGGTACTCACTCTTTGAAACTAGACATTCTTATTAATCATCAACCAAATCATAACAATGACATCAATCAGTATGACTGCTGTATTTTATTATAGTAAGTCTTATCTTTATCAATTGATTGAAATACATGTTTCACAAATCATATTGTACATATCATATCCACCCATCTGAGGCATCACTAGAAATTCACAAATGCTTATCAATCTTAGACATACTTAGTGTAGTCACTGTCCTTGGTTTATCTGAAACAATTATCCAAATAATATCCTACCATGGCTTGGTGATCAGTGTACATATCCATATCAAATTAGTATCAACAACAAGCGGCAAAATCCTGACCTCGTTGGGGGCCTTTCACCTTCAAGGTTTTCAACATCAGACCAAAAACGTAGCAAGATAACAAGGATCAAAACAACTAACAAATGCCAAACGACAATGCGAGAAGGCTAAACATCACAGACTTGAACTAATTTCAACTAAACAAAGATCTATTTGCAAGATGTTTTAATTAACAAGAATACATTCCAAATAGCATGCATGCTTACTTATGGTTGTTAATTTTTGCTTATCATATCTCCTAAGTGACTCAAGGATGTCTTACGACTAGAGAAGCAAGGAAGGAATCTGATGTTTTATTTGTCTTCTATCTGTGAGTGAAGTCTTTTACCATGCAAATTTGTCCTATGAAGAAATCAGGTGGCATATCACTGAGGACATTTCGAATTTGTATTGGACAAAGGTTAACTCTTGTATGTTTACGCAATATGCACTCAGGTCGTCCTAGTTCAATTATACCTTGACGCTTGTGCTATCTTGCAAAATCAAATATCATGTAAATTTTTCTCAGTTCATTATGGTTCAATTATACCATTATGCTTGTATAAATTTTCAACATATCCTAAACAAATCAATGCTCAATGATGATACCTAAAAAGACAGCACATAAATATGGCTATATCGGATGGCAAATACAGAATGAGGATGCTACCAAAAACATAATTACATATCATTTAAAAAAAAATATAGCTGCATATCATTTTACAATTAATTACATGTCATTTTAACATAGTTGCATATCATTTAACATTTAGTTGCATATCAAATCATACATCTCATTTTCAAGATACATCTCACAGCATATAAAAGCATACATCCTGCATCATACATTATATCATATATTTAAGCATTGCATCATCATCACAAAAATGAAATAACCCACATAACATGCATCCATATAAACACACCACATGATCAAAGAAAATGGTGCCATATATATATATATATATATATATATATATATATATATATATATATATATATATATATATATATATATATATATATATATATATATATATATATATATATATATATATATATATATATATATACATATATCTCAAAAATGATCAAAATGTACAAAATGTATCAACACTGTGTCCAATACAAAGAATACAAATGATCAAAAATACAATAGAGACCACATCTCTCAAAGTATGACTATCCCCGGACAGTGATGGTCTGGCTCCAGATGTCCCCGCTCCTGGATCCCTAGGAGGGTCCTATCTTGGTGGCCCTATGACACCTCGGCTCTCAGACCGCGACCCAATATCTCAAGATCGATTGGATCTCGACTGTGTAAAGCTTTGTACTCACCGGTCCCTGGGTACCACAGCCTCATAGTGCCGCCGATAGTACTCCGCCTCCTGAGCTCTCAATGCTAGCTCTCTCAGGGTGTCTCTCATCGGACCACCCGCCGCTGCTCTCTACATACTGGATACCAGCTCCTCCGCTTGCCCTCTCCGCTCTATCTCCGTATCTCGCTTAGTGGTTAACTACGCAATCTGCCGCTGATATGTCAAAACTTGTGCCAGCAGTTGCTGTACAGTCACCTGTAGGGTCCGGATCTGCACATCCTCAACATGTGTAGGGACTCGAACCCGTAGTGGTACCTATGCAGGGGAAACCCCTCCCACTCTACCTGTCCTCAGTGCTGGAGGTGGGAGCACATCCGTCCTCCTCCTCTAGACTGGTTGCCTCACCTCATCAACACCCCCCACTGCAGCTAACACCTCCCCCACTCTCCCCTCTCCACCGGCTCCAATAGCCAATCCACCTCTCCCCCTGTCTCACTGCTCTCTCCACACCCCTATCTGCTCTCCTCCCTCTATCTCCCCGTCTCCCTCTGACTCCTCTCCCTCATCCTCCTCCTCCATCCTCTCCATCATCATCATCTCCCTCTCCCTCCTCATCATCAGAATCAAAAGCTGGCCTCATCTCCTCTGGATCAGATATCCTGGCCACCGCCCACGTAGCAAACAATCTGGCAAACTCATTGGTCATGCTCACATCCAAAATCTCTAGGGCATAATCCCATATCTGTCCTACCAACCCGACAAACTCCTCCACCACCACTGCGCTATCAATGGTCGGACCCCAATCAGCTACATCCTACCTCCGACGTGCATATAGGCAAGCTCCCTGCGGAATACCCTACTGGTGCCCAAACTGTCTCAAAACTCAGGTCACCACAAACCTGTCTATAACAAAAGGGGTCCTCCCGATCAGGTATCAAGTCATAAATACAAAGGGCATCTCCAGCCTGTCCTCGGCCCACACCTCGCATCCTCTATATGGTCGCCATGTGACCATATCAATATCATCTAACACTCTCCTCCAATGCTCTAGTTTGCCCAACTTGCGCTGGACAACTAGACCCCTGTATCCATAAGCATATGCTGCTCCAACAGGCCTATCTTTGTCTTCTAATGGCCTCGCAGCTGGAATGTGCTCCTAGCACCATACCTATAATAGTGTCACACCGGCTGACAAACTGTCGTAACCAAGGTATACCACCTCATATAAGCCCCTGTACAGATGGGCCAGCACAGCTGATCCCCATGAAAACCTTCGGCCCTGTGTGACCATCTCCTCTAATACAAATCCCCATCCCACGGAGAATCCCTTTGACCTGCGATCAGGACAAAGGAATCCACCAATAAACCCTGCTAGTATAGATGGCAGTGGTACGTAATCCAGGTCTAAAAACTCTTGCCATGGGATCTCATAACCATAGACTATCTCGTCATGGAAGATACGACACAGTGCCTTTGTACCACCCTCCTCCGACTACTCATACGGTAGTAGTGCCCCTACTACGAGAATGCATAGGATCCTGTAACAGTCCTCTGGTGTGATTGTCATCTCTCCAGTCACAAAATGAAAGGTGTTTGTGTCGCTGTGCCACCTCTCTGCAAGTGCTGTCAGTAGCCCCCGGTTCATAGTGAACCGAGGCATATCCAAAAGGGAGGTCAAACCACATATCTCAATAATGTCCAGATCAGCCTGGGTCAACCACGGCATCAATGACCACGGTCTTGGAAATCTCTCTCGCGACTACACCACACCCAATCGCTCCTGTCAACAAGCAACACAAATCCAATATCAGTTTCCACATCAAAACAAAGATATCAAAATTAAACTCACATCAACAACATGAAACAATTTTCTCATCTACATCAAGTTCAAGATCCTATCATTTCATATCAACTTGTAACACAACTCAAATTATCAAAAACCATATCAAAACTTGTAACACAACTCAAGTCTCCACAATCACATAAACTTGTAAAACAACTCAAGTTTCCCACCCATATCAGCTTGTAACACAACTCAAGTTTCCAACCCATACCAACTTGTAACACAAATCAGGCTTCACACATTGAACTTGAAACAGGGTATGCAAATTAGTCATATTTTGATCAAAACACCACATTGATATCTATACATAACTTGAAACATCAAAAATCAAACACAAGTTATATCGGCACTCATATTGGACAAATCCATAAAATCATGACAGCACACACAACAAATTTACAAAACACCTCATCTTGCAAAATTTTTTCTAGATGCGCTAAAACAGACTCCCGCTGCGCTAAACTTTACCCATGCGCTAAGCTGTCTTTCCTACGCGCTAATCTACTTACCCTATGCGCTAGACTGACTCTACGCACTAACCTTTTCCCCCCATGTGCCACCTCACCCACCCTATGCGCTAAACCCTACCCATGTGCTAATCTATACCTCCCAGACGCTACTTGTTTGACCCTATGCACTAGGTTAACCCTACATGCTAAACCCCCTTACCTATGCGAACCTCTGCTGCCCTTATGTGCTAGGTTAACACTATGCGCTAACCTGCTGACTTGACGCACTACCCGACTATCGCCATGCGCTATTTTGCGTCTATGTGCTAACCTATATTTCTTATGCGCTACCCTATTTTATTTCAGATGCACCCCTAAAATAGACTTGATGCGCTACTTAAAACTTCATATGCACTAATCTATGACTTTGACACGCTAAAATGCTAAAACCGAGTTTTAAGAATCAAGAAATGATTAAAAATGACCAAATCAGAAATCAAAAGAGGGTCAAAAATGTTGACTTACTGGTGGTCCATACGCTACAGGTCTCCGGTACCTCCGAACGCTCTCGAAACGGTGTCTGGAATACGGAATAGGCATTTTCTCTTCATACCAAATTCTCTTTCTCCAAAGTCCACAAGGCACAAATGAATAAAATCAAAGCCCTTTTCCCCTTTTATAGGAGGAAAATGAATTTAGGGTTAGCCAAATGAACCTGTAATATGGTCGTAGTCTCACTTATACCCTAAAATTTGTAACTTATCGAGAGATGAATCAATTTACCCACCTTTCACATAGATGAAATCCTACACATCACACACAACTCATCAAATCAAATCAAAAAATTTTAAAATATTGATTTATCTCCCGAGGGGGCATCACCATCAAATATCGAATCTGGGGCATCACGCATCAAATCAAATCTGGGGCACGACTTGCAAATCAAAAGAGCGACACAAAATGGCATTTGATCATAAATCATGATAATGCATCATTCTCTTTGAAATAACATGTGCACACATGTCACTTCAAAGAGGGGCAAAATGTAGACGTATAAAAATGACCATATTCCTAAATGAATATTTTATGTTCATTTCTCTATTTAATTAAATCCAATTTAATTAAATTACCTGCATTTGTCTATTTAATTAGGTAAATTACTCAATTAAATTCACTATACCCATTTAATGAATAAATCATTTTATTCAATTAAATCCCCCCTATCCACTTTTAATTAAATTCAAATTTAATTAAAATAGTTATCCTAAATTAAATAAATCTAATTTATTTAATTGCAACCAAATTGAATTAAATTAACTTTATTTCAATTAAATCCTATTATCCCTCCATCCACTTGCAAAAATCCTACATCTCCCACTTGCCTTCCTAAACCCCTTTCTAATCCCTTCTCGACTCTTCTAATCGCTTCTAATTAGCCTAACCCATCTTCTAAACTTTGTCACATCCCTAAGCAAGGGGAGGTCACTTCTCAAATCCTCAAAGTCTTTGATAACCATTAAAGGCTTCAAGCCTTCAACCACTTAATTCCTCAAAGTCTTCATAACCATTAATGGTTAACTCAAACCCTCTTACATGCTTAAAGAATTTCTTTTAACTTAACCTTCATCCAACCCAAGGGTCTCATCAAGCCTTTAATGCTTTGACCATGATTATCTCTTAATCATTTGCACAAGGGTTTATCCTTGGATTAACTCTTAATCCATTAAGGTAATCCTAACTTAAACTTAACCCTTATCTTTAGATAACCATAAGGTCTTCTCAGGCATTTAATGCCTCCAACCCCTTCTCTCAATCCAACCCTATGTTGACACTTGTCACCATTTCATTGGTGCAAATTGCAAACATGGATCCCCAACTTTCAAACTCAACCCTTGATCAACTCTTTTAATTCTGACCATCCATTGCCCTATTTTTGCTATAAATAGAGCTCCCATTCTTCCATTTTAATCATCCTCCAAATTTGTAGTATCATACTTATGCTCAAATACATTCAAGCTTTCATATCTCATTTTATGCTCATCATTTTAGCCTCTTTTAAATCAGGAACTAGTCTAAATATGCATGTTTAGAATATTTTCTTTATCATTTAGCTCAATCATAGACTAAATATATCATGTTAGGATAGTATTTATACTAACCTTGTCATCTTATAATCTAGTTTATTGCATTTCTAGAAACATGCATAGCTTAGGATGCATTTCATTCTAAAATCTATCAAAAGCATCCCTCGTTCTTGCATTTGCCATCCCTAAACCATTTTGCTCAGTGATCTGAGAGCAAAAACATTGGTTTGAGGGACATTGTAAGATAGAGAACCATGGGATCAACCTTGGGAAGCTGAGTAATACTTCATTACTCCATAGCTTGCACCAAGAAGTCCTCTGTGTGTGTGTGGATAGGTATTTTGGAACATTTTTCACATATTAAGTTCTATCGACCCGCTTTTCCCGCATACAATACTATTCTTAGATAATGTTTCAATTTGGTCCACTAACTCTTGAGAGTCCTACAAATCATCAGATAATCTTCTTCTAACTTTCAATGTTTTTTTCATTTGTCTTTGCATGTCTACAGTCACTTGATTAGCATGATCCAACTCTTCTTGCAGATACACAATTCTCCGAAATTATTTATAGCCTTCCATTGATAAGATCTTTTTCTTTAGGTTGTTAATCCCTTTTCCAAGATTGAAGCTCTGATACCAATTGTCAGGCCCAATATGGAAAGCTAATGTATTGGGAGGGGAGGGGTGAATCAATACTTCAAATCCTTTCTTCAACAGTCACTTTACTGTTATGCATAAACCAAAAACTGTTGTAACATAACATAAAGCTAAAACAAATAAATAACAATCATACATGATCCACTCCATAACACATATATTTTGGTTATGCATAAACTCTTGATTAGAGAGAATAACTACGATGGGGATGTCACCCACAACTTCACTACTGCAATAATAAAGGTTGCTCAATTAGATTTACATGTTTAGCTATTTTTGATAGCTTACCCTGTTAGGAGTATCAAGATTGTTAGATCTACCTTGCTAAATGATTTTACAACACTTATTCTAAATGCTACACCTGGTTAAAGGCTTTACAATTTATAGACTTTGTTAGAGTATTTTATCCTGTTAAAGGTTTCTCTTACAACTCAAAATATTACAATAAAATCTTTATAAATATTTGTAACTTTACATCTGAAATGTTATAGTAGATTCTATGCGCTCAAAATGAGATTACCTTGCTTATAGCATACCTTGGTAATCCATAGATTAACTCGGTAAACCCTTCTATTTACTCTGTTCCTTGACTGTTCTGTGAAATCCTTCTCAGTGACCTTTGTGTCTCTAGTAGTCACAATACTCAGTGCTTCCTTCTCTATCACACATGTCTTGCTTCATATACCTTTGTATCTTATATTTTTATCCTTAATCCATGCTGTATAAATAGATCTCTTATGTCGATGATCTGGTTCACTGCTTCAATCTTACAAACATGATTTATCAAATGAATAACCATACAAAATATTTCATTGGATAGATGACCTCAAGATCATACAAAATCTTTAAGTGCAATTTCCAATGTGATAATGGTTCTTTGTTCCTTGATCTTGTAGCACGTTTCCCATGTGTGTCTAGGTTCAATGAATCTGGTAACATGTTTCACTCGATGTGTGTTCACTAGGTATATCATTTTTTCTGCTCGGTAAACTTAGAGTGTTACTCAGTAGACAGCTCGGTGTATACTAGGCTTTGTGACTAGTTTCTTCTATAACCGACTACTCTGTGCTTACCGACTGAATATTTTGGTAGTAGTAACCGCTAGAGTATATGGAATGACTTTGGACATAAAACTAATGGAAACTTAGTAAGTGGTCATTTTTATGCTAGGTGTGCCCTTTTCTTACTCCCCAAGATGTCTGATCATTACGAGCCACCTCATAGCGACGTTTTCCCTAGAGCGCTCAAAGTGGAAAAAACAGTCAAACTTTGACGTCCCGTGACTTAGAGACCGTGGAACTTATGGACAATCTGTTTGAACCTATGGATTCATGTTGTCGTTGCCTAAAAAATCCTATCTTAGTTTCGGGCAACTCGAATATGTTTTCTTGTGGTGAGTTTTTTTTTTGTGTCATCAAAAACCGTCAAAAACTGTCAGTGAGAGGTAGCAAAAAATTGCATCTTTCATTTTGCTTGTCATGGGAATGAACCATCAACGTGAGCACATCCAGGTGGTTGGGTTTACACTAGGTGTGCCTTTTTCTTTCTCCCCAAGAAGTCCGATCATTACGAGCCACCTCGTAGCGATGTTTTCCCTTGAGTGCTCAAAGTGGAAAAAATGGTCAAACTTTGACATCCTGTAACTCGAAGACCAGGGCACTTATGGAAGATCTATTTGAACCTATTCAGTCATGTTGTCACTTCCTAGAAAATCCTATCTTGGTTTCAAACAACACGATTCTTTTTTCTTGTGGTGAGATTTTTTCAAAAACCTCAAAAACCGTCAGTGAGTGGTGGCAAAATCGTGCATCTTTCATTCTTCTTGTCATGGGAACAAACCATCAATATGAGAATATCCAGGTGGTCAGGTTTACACTAGGTGTGCCCTTGTCTCATTCCTCAAGATGTCTGATTGTTATGAGCCACCTCGTAGTGACATTTTCCCTTGAGCGCTCAAAGTGGAAAAAATGGTCAAACTTTGATGTCCCATAACTCAGAGACCGTGGTAGGTATGGATGATCTATTTGAACCTATGGGGTTGTGTTGTTGCTACCTAAAAAATCCTATCTCAGTTCTGGGCAACTTGATTCATTTTTCTTGTGGTGAGATTTTTTCTATCGCATCAAAAACTGTCAGTAAGAGGTAGCAAAATGGTGCATCTTTTGTTCTGCTTGTCGTGGGAATGAACTATCAGCATGAGAACATCTAGGTGGTCAATTTTATGGTAGGTATACCCTTTTATTTCTCCCCAAGACATCCGATCGTTACGAGCCACCTCATAGCGACATTTTCCCTTGAGCACTCAAAGTGGAAAAAATGGTCAAACTTTGATGTCCTGTAACTCAGAGACCATGGCACTTATGGATGATCTGTTTGAACCTATGGGTTCATGTTTTCACTGCTTAAAAAATCCTATCTCAGTTTCAGGCAACTCGATTATGTTTTCTTGTGGTGAGGTTTTTTCTATCGCATCAAAAACTATCAAAAACCGTCAGTGAGAGGTAGCAAAATAGTGCATCTTTTGTTCTGCTTGTCATGGGAATGAACTGTCAATGCGAGCGCATCTAGGTGGGTGAGTTTACACTAGGTGTTCCCTTGTCTCACTCCCCAAGATGTCTGATCGTTATGAACCACCTCGTAGCAACGTTTTCCCTTGAGCACTCAAAGTGGAAAAAATGGTCAAACTTTGACGTAGCATAACTCGGAGACCATGGCACTTATGGATGATCTGTTTGAACCTATGGGGTCGTGTTGTCGCTACCTAAAAAATCCTATCTCGAATTTAGACTATTCCTACTAGCCCGTCAAATCAGGTAATTCAATAATAACTCAAAACTTTCCCAAAACAGTTGGAAAAAAATTTGCATATTCAGATACCCATTTGCAACTTATTTAACATATGTCAAAATTAGACTTAGTTATTTATAATCAAATGGTACAAGTTTATTACAAATGTATTTATAATCAAATGGTACAAATTTGGGCTCTCAAAATTTGCAAATCAGCCCCATGGACACTTTCATATATAAAATTTGGCATCTTATATAAACGATCAAGCTCATTACTGTTTATATTTACAAAATTTTGCATCTAAATATGCAAATTACAACTCATTATTATTTTTTTATACAAAACTTAGCATCTAGATATGCACATTACAACTCATTGTTGCTTTTTTTTATACAAAATTTAGCATCTAGATATGCATATTACAACTCATTGATGTTTTTATATACAAAATTTGGCATCTACATATGCACATTACAGCTCATATGCACATTACAGTTCATATGCATATTACAGCTCATATGCATGTAGAGCACATCCAAAAAAGTGAAGTTACAACATTTCGCAAAAGATATATACAAAATTGTCAAAATTATTCTACCATATTGTAGAATTATTCTTCTAGATGGCCCAAAATCAATCAAGTGAACCTTCTAGATCAGCTCTAACCCTAGTGTCTCAAGTATTGCCTCATGGTCTGATTCACGAACTTTCCACAAATCCTTGTTAAGACATCTACCATGATATTTAATCAAATGAATATTTGTTGCAACAAGAAGGTTTGAGTAAAGAAGAATATGTCTATGTGTCTCAAAGTCCTCAAACAACTAGGCATTAAAATTTTTGATAGGGTACCTGCATTTTATAGAAGGATAATGCCAAAATCAATACAACGATTGCTAAATAAATGAGTTTAAGAGGTCTCAATACAACTCAACACAACAATGGTATCTTCTAAGACATGTCCCTGTCACAACAATGGATCCTATTGGGTAATCAATACCCTCTCCATCAACCACTATAGAAGTCAATTTCTTTTTGGCCTCAATACAACAACACAAAAAGTAATATGTTCCTTCTTCATTGTTCTCATCCGCAATAATTGCATATACATGACCTGCATTTAATAGAAGGATATAAGTTATATCAAAATCAACATAAGTTAATACTAATAAATTAAGCTTAAAATTGTAGCAAATTGCAACCCTTTACCTGGTTCAACTATGTCTAATACATGGTCAAAATCCACTGATGCTTCAATCTAGTTCATTTGTAGTGCTCTAGGAAGTTTATATGTATCTAGGGTTTGCAAAGGTCTACAAGACCATTGGTAAACCCACTCTTTTGATTCACATTCATCCCACAAAAAATGCATACACGAAGAGAAAAAAACATGCAATATGTCTAGCATAAATAACTGGTGATGTTGCATTTAAACTTCTAAATGAATGCATGTCACTATATCCAGTAAGTGTACAACAATCTAGATAATTTTCAAAGTTAGATTCACTTATTAACCAAAAATATCTAGAAACCATAGACTTACCTGCATTATCTGGTCCCATCGTAGAGCTACACCATTGCACAATTATTTTTGCATCTATTAACATTGCACCACCTTCGTACTTCAATTCCTCTCTGGTAAGAGCTCTTTTCACACATGCTCCCACACCATCATGCTCTCCATTTCCATGCCCTACCTCAATGAAATTTTAGAAATATTTCACACCACTTGTCACATGCATCCTAGTCAACCAGTAGAACATCCTTGCATTCTTGAATTGTGTTGTGCAATTTTTTGACCATATTAAGTGTTGGTTGTATCTTATATCTCTTTCCCTTAAACTATCATAGAAGACTGTAAAGCATCCTTGCACAAACTCTGAGGAATGAGTATGATCATCACTAATATAGAAGTGATATTCTCTTATAACCTTTCTATCCTCCTCGGTGCTATCATGTGCATGCATCAATGCTATGTACAAAAATTGTAACTTGTGTAGAGTGGTAATACATAGATTGTACTTCATTTTGTGGCTTTTGTGTATAATTCTCAACAAAATCAATGACAGAGACAATAGTGCCAAGGGGGCAAGTGTCCTTACAAAACTTGAATTGCTCATCTAACCACCTAGCTCTATGTGTGTGACCTATGTACTCATATACTAGTTTCTCTTGAAACATCTTCATAAAATCAGCTATGCATATATCCATTTTCACTAACTCACACCTCTTTAATTCTTTTCCATCTTTAACACCATATGTGACTAACTTATATGTTCCAATCGAAACTATTTCCTTACCAATTTCATGTGTTCTATCCAGATGTAGGCATCTATGCAACTGTTGTAAACCGCCACATGTAGGACAAAAACCTCTCAAACACATAATCTTATAGTAAATGCACCTATCATCTCGTCTACATAGTGCACTTGAAATAAATTCTCTCGGTGACTTAGGAGGTGCTTGTAGACCACAAACCTGCAAAACATCATTAGTGTGCACAGTGCAACAGATATAGCAATAAATATCATAATGCATGGAAAATTCAACATAGACCCTACAACAACATGTAGTGTGTGCATGATTAATCTTAACATAAAATGGTTTTTTCATCTCAAAAAAAAGCTTTGACTAATTTTAATTTGAGGAAAGATTTGAAGAAACCTTTCATAAAATTGTGTTTGAGTTGTATCTAAATAGTGTTTTGGATGTGGCTCATGATTACTAATTCCAATTCGCCTTCAAACAACATATCTTTGGTTGGGTGAAACCCTTGTGTTGTCATGCCAATATTTCTCAATTAATGTTCTTAGTGCATGAACAACAACCTTGTCCTTGTGTGGGAGTCTACCCAAGAATGCCCAAAGAGAATTATTGTTAGGATCCTCAATTTTCTCTCACCTCTCTAAGGCATAGTGTAATGTGGTTCTACTTATCCTTAATGACTTGCTTGTTTTGCTTATTAAATGATATTTTTTCATTTCCTTTCACATTATGGTTGATGTGAGGACACGATGAGTAACATTAGCATCTTTAGTGTGTGATTTTGAACCAATGGTTTGGTATGCATAAAAAATATTTCTCACAATGGTTCTTTCACTATTATTTTCGGATGTTCTTAACCCAAAAATTTTCATTGTCTCTCTAAATTTCAGATTTTTAATCATTTCAACAACTAATTGGCATCTTCCACTTTGATTTAAGTTTTCAAAATAGTTATTCCAAATTCTTCTAACCATTCTTCTGCAAGTTCTTTCAGAAGTTTTATCATGCATTGGCTTCACAATATTTTCATCAATATCTATTAGGAACTTTGGTTTTCTACGAATTATTCTAAGAGGTGTCAAGATTGGTGCATGCTCTTCATTTTCATTAAGTGCATTATGTGCATTGATCACATCAAATTCCAATGGTATATCTTCTTCAATTTCATTAACATGTGCATTCACCGAATCATTTTCAAATTGTGTATGTTCATTACATTCATTAGGTGCATTCATCATATGTATTTGAATTAGTGTATGTTGATCATTTTGATTTGGTGCATTAATAATATCAATTTTAATTGTTGAATGTTCATCACTTTCATTAGGTGCTTTAGATGACATACCTTCACATAATCTCTTCATATGCTCCCTTTGTCTTTCCTTTGCTGCCTCTCTTTGTTCATTTGTTCCTGATGAATAATGATGAACAGTAAATACCCAACAGGTACTGAGAGGGGGGGGGTGAACTTCCTTAAACAATTTAAATTGTAAAGACTACATTGACTAACTGATAAACAACATCACCAATCTAAAACAATGCACTATCGGTAACACACTGTATGACTGTGAAACCTAAACTAGTTCGTCTAGATCATCTTTAGACCTAACATATCATCTCAACTTCACCCATATGCTTAAGAAAGTAATACATCAAAAATACAATGACCACTGGATCAACATGCTTTACCGCTTAACAGAAAACACTAAAACATCACATGAAAAAGCATCACACATAACACACTTATTTTTCATGTGGAAACCCAACTGGGAAAAACCACGATGGGGATGAAGACCCACAAGTTGTTCTTGAACTCTTCTAAAGTTTGCTCTGTTAGGAGCCTAGTCTGGTTAAAGACTTTACAACAGGTTCTTCTAGGAACTAATCTTAATAGGGATCACTCGATTAAGGGATGGCTAAATATCCGGTTAGAGGTTAAAACCATGTTAGAGGTTACCTTGTGAGAGGATTTGAAGAACTCAATGATTTTGAGTCGCCCTGTTAAAGGATTTACAAGAATCCTGTTAGAGCTACTTGGTTAAGGGATTTTCAACTACTAAGATGGTTAGAAGTCAATAGGTAATACACTGATATGATAACAAGACTCAATTCCAAGGTAGATCCACTTTAGTTCCTTTACATCTACAATCACACTCTACAGATCTCTACTCACTACATCTGTTTGGCAAGAATCAAGTATCTCTTCACTTGGATACACACACATCATTTTCCAACAACTTTACAACAACAAACATCATCAACCTTATAGACAACAATTAGGTCGATAGCATAAACCCTAAACCCTAAAGCATCTAGGTTATCAATACAATCGATCCAATCTTGACCGTTTAAACACATTACATAGGATGAAATAATATTAAACAGATCTCAATACATTCTCCATCATTCATTCTCTACCGCTTCTGAAAGCTGATAACCCATCATGTGCTTTCGACCATTTACAGAGATTTTACACATTCTCGAGGTGGATAGAATCAATCTTCTTCATGCAAGATCCTCAAAGAAATTCTTTCCATGCATAAGGCTGATGTGGCAATGCACTTTGATCTTCATTATAATACTAACTCATCACAGGATGTCATCGGTCGAATCACATAGGCTTGAAATGCATCAACAAAAAACCCTCAATTCTGAGACTACTAAATAGTAGTCATATCAAATAAAACTATGATACAATTTTCATATACGGGTTCATACCATCATACCGATCCACATTTCAACATACCGCTTCAATTGAACCATTATACCTGTTCACTTGCTAGTTTTCTTACTTCAATATACCAATTCATACTTTAGCATATTGACATCAATGACAACATACAATATCATCATGTCATCAAACTCTGCACATATGCCAACAATCTCCCCCTTTGTAATTGATGGTAATATACAAAGATATCTCTCCACTTCACATCTTCTCCCTAGTTTCATCCATATTATGTGTAGCCAAAATTGTACATATCTTTTCGGCTTCACATCTTCTCCCCCTTTGACAACAATGCCAAAGTGGAGGCTTAAACATCTATGTTCCACTATGCTTCTCCCCCCGAGGAGTAGCATCCTTCATCACATAAATCGAAAAAGATTTGACAATGCAATACCTGACTGATGTGGAGCACATACCTTTAGTTCACCTCTTCAAGGGGAAGCACCCCTAATTCACCTCTTAAATAGATAAATGTAGCCTTTGGTAAAGGCTTGGTTAATATATCTACTAGCTGCTCCTTATTGGAAACATGTTCTAATACAACCTCTTTGTTCTGAGCTTTCTCCTTCAAGAAATGATACTTGAGTTCAAAGTGCTTGGTTCTAGCATGCAATACCGGATTCTTGGAAATATTAATTGCACTTCTGTTGTCACAAAATATACTCACTGGTTCAGAGACAGGGACTTTGAAACCACTTAATACATGCCTCATCCAAATTGTCTGTGTGCAATTCATAAATGTTGCTACATATTCTGCTTCTGTTGTGGATTGAGAGATACAACTCTACTTTTTTCTCATCCATGAGACTAGTCTACCACCAAGAAAGAATGCACCACCGGTTTTTCTCTTCTGGTCATCCACATTACCAACCCAATCAGCATCTATAAACACTTTGAGATTGAAATCATTACTGTATGGATACCATTATCCATAATCTATAGTTTCCTTCACATATCTAAGAATCCGCTTGACTGCTACCAAGTGGGATTCTCTTGGACTTTTCTAAGAACATGTAGCAATGCTCACTGCATGTACAGTCTCTAGTCTACTATGTACTACATAGTGCAACTTACCAATCATTTACCGATAATCCTTCTCATTCACCAACGCTGAGTCATCTTCTTTTGACAGTTTACAACCGGTCATCATTGGTGTACCAACTAGTTTGTTGTCTTCCATGCCAAAGGTCTTCAACACCTCTTTGACAGACTTGGACTCAGTGATAAAGATACCTTATTTTATTTGTTTAATCTGTAGTCCAATAAAGAACTTAATATCTCTAATTAGTGGCATCTCAAATTCCTTCTTCATCTCATCAACAAATGCATGACTCATCTTGTCATCTCCACCAAAAATTATGTCATCAACAAACACTTCACAGATCAGAATCTAATCTCCTTCTGACTTCAGATAGATATTGTTATCTTCACTTATTCTTTCAAATCCAATCATCACAAGATGGGAGTGGAAATGTTCATACCATGCTCTAGGTGCTTTCTTTAATCCATACAAGGATTTATGTAGCCTACACAACATATTATTGTCTTCTGATAGGGAAAACCCATCTGGTTGCTCTATATACACTTCCTCTTGAAGTATTCCATTCAGGAATGCAGACTTTACATCCATGTGATACACTTTGAATCTCTTGAAGGCTGCATATGCTAGGAGCATTCAAACTCCTTCCAATCTAGCTACAGGAGAAAAGGTTTATCCATAGTCTTCTCCTTCTTCTTGAGAATATCCCTTACACACCAATCTTGCTTTGTTTCTTACCACTTTACCATCTTCATTCAACTTGTTTCTATAAACCCATTTGGTGCCAATAACATTCTTGTGCTTAGGTCTAGGTACCAAAGACCATGTACCTTTCTTTTCTATTTGGTCAAGTTCCCCTTCCATAGGCTTAATCTAGTCTTCATCTTTGTGTGCCTCTTTAAATGTTTTGGGCTCAAATTCAGAAATCATGCAAGAATTCTCTCTGACTTTTCTTCTTGTAAGTATTCTTGCATCCTTATCCCCTATGATCTGCTTTGGATCATGATGCAACTTTACATACCTAGGAATGATCTTGGCCAATTCCTCTTATTTTTCCTCTTCATCATCATCTTCATCTACCGCAATATCTACCGGTGTAGAAACACTGTTACTTGTACTTGGTTGTTTTGCAACTGGTTCCCAAAAGGTTACACCCAGTTCATCTGCTTCTTGCTCACTAATGGTTTCCTTAGGTTTCTTAGACGTCTCATCAACTCTAACATTGATACTTTCAACAATTCTCTGAGTCCTATTGTTAAAGCACTTGAGAGCTTTGCTCTTAGTTGAATACCCTAGGAATATTCCTTTATCACATTTTGCATCAAACTTTCTCTGGTGTTCACTTCTCTTGATATAACACTTGCTACAAAATATTATAAAGTAGCTTACTATTGGAGTCTTACCAATCCAATACTCATAAGGAGTTTTATCCTTACCTTTCTTGATGAGTACCCGATTCATAGTGTAGACTGCAGTGTTCACCGCTTCTCTCCAAAAGGTGTGAGCAACCTTCCCTTGAATCAACATCATTCTGGCTGCTTCAACTACATTCTAGTTGTTCCTTTCTACTAGGCCATTTTTTTGTGGAGTTCGAGGGGTAGACAATTGCCTCTTGATGTCATTTTCTTCACAGTACTTATTGAGCTCACTAGAAGTGAACTCACCTCCTTGGTCAGTTCTAAGGCATTTGATTCTCTTACCATTTTCTTTTTCAACTAGTGCTCTGAAGGCTTTAAAAATTCCAAAAGCTTTAGACTTGTCTTTCAAGAATGTGACCCACATCATTCTTGAGGAATCATCAGTAAGAATCATAAAGTACCTATCTCCCTGAACACTCCTAGTTTTCCTAGGAGCACACAAATCAGTATGCACAAGATCAAGTAAATTATCTGCTATGAAAGATTTACCTTTGAAGGTTGAGGAAGACCTTTTCCCTAGTTGACATTCTCTACACAAAGGATTCTCTGGTTTGTTCAGAATAGGTAATCCTCTAACTGCCTTGATCTTACTGGCCTTCACAATATTATCAAAATTTACATGGCAGAGTCTCCTATGCCATATCCAACTATCATCAAACTTAGCCATTAGACACTAACTGATATTTGTATTTAACTGAAACAAGTTACCTCTGGTTTGCATATCGGTGGCCATTAGTTTGCCACTCTTCCCTTTTATTTTGCATACTCCATCTTTGAATTCCAGAGTGAGTCCTTTATCATTTAGCTGGGCTACACTCAAAAGGTTATGCCTGAGACCTTTTACCCAATACACATTATCAGCAATTCTTTTTCCATTTAGAGAGATGGACCCTTTTCCTTTTACCATACATGGTGCATCATTACCAAATCGGACTACACCTCCATCATACTCTTCCAGAGATAGAAACATTCTCTGGTCACCAGTCATGTGGTGAGAACAACCACTGTCAATAATCCACTCATTAGAATTATCAAAGCAAGAGACAAGATATTTCTTGTCTAACACATCTTCCTTAATGGATATAAACACTATGTATTTGCTTTCTTCATCTTCTGATTCATCATTAGTGACACCTTCATCAACTGCAGCAAGATAGTTTCTCCTATTTCCTCCTTTGAAATTTTTTAACTTCTCCGGTTTGTCCTTATTATCATTGTTGGGATAGTTGATAGCAATGTGTCTTATCCTATTGGAAGAACAACATTTCAAAGGGAGCTTACCTTTTTATTTTCTAGTTCCCTTAGGAAGTCTCTTGGCAAGAAGAGATTCAAATTCCATCAAGATCTCCTCATCATCCATATCTCTACTTTGTGTAGGTTCACAACTGGTACTAGCTTCTTTTCCCTTTATAGATAGTGCAACAGATGCTTTAAAGGCCGAATTTGTCTTCTGAACACTACCATCATAGTTGTTTAGCTCATATGCAGTCAACTTAGTAATGATAGAGTCAAGGGATACCTTTGTCTTGTCAATAGATCTCAACTCCTGAATATCGGCAACCCTTATTGCATAGAATGGTAGTAAGGATCTCAAAACTTTTCTAACAATGGTGGGATCATCTATTTTGCCTCCTGCACTCTTGATGTCTCCTACAATAGTTTTAATTCTTATCCCATATTATTGAATGGTCTCTCTTCCTTGGCCTGCTTCACATGCTCATCACCGCCATAGATAGTCTCTAGAGTATCGCATACATCTTTGGGATTGTCTTTATCTTGAACATCTATAAACTCAATATCAGATATACTACTAATAAGAGCTTCCATCACTTGCCCATTCTCCTGAATTTCTCTTCTTTGATCATTGGTGAGAGTACCGGTCGGGACAACATAAATATTCTCAACATAGTTCCAGTGTTGAGAACCCATGCTTTTAATGTAAATCTTCATTTTGTCCTTCCATATCTGAAAGTTTTCTCCATTGGACTTAGGACCTTCCCTCTTCATCATTAGAATAGGATCTTTTCCTCAAGCGGTTAATCTTATAGCATAGAGGACCTAGAGGAGGCTCTGATACCAATTGATGAATAATGATGAACAATAAATAACCAATAGGTACTGAGAGGGGTGTGAATCAGTACACACCAAAAACTTCCTTAAACAACTTAAACTACAAAGACTACACTGACTAACTGGTAAATAGCATCACTGATCTAAAACAAGGCACTACCAGTAACACACAGTATGACTATGAAAGACCTAAACTGGTTCATCTAGATCATCTTCAGACCTAACATCTCATATCAACTTCACCCATATGCTTAAGCAAGTAATACATCAAAAATGCAATGACCACTGGATCAACATGCTTTACCGCTTAACGGAAAACACTAAAACATCACATGAAAAATCATCCCACATAACACACTTATTTTTCACATGGAAACCCAACTGGGAAAAACCACGGTGGGGATGAATACCCATAAGTTGTTCTTGAACTCTTTTGAAGTTCTCTCTATTAGGAGCCTATTCCGGTTAAAGACTTTACAATAGGTTCTGCTAGGAAACCGATCCTTCTAGGGATCACCTAGTTAAGGGATGGCTAAATACCCGGTTAGATGTTAAAACCCTATTAGAGGTTGCCTTGTAAGAGGATTTGAAGAACTCAATGATTTTGAGTCACCTTGTTAAAGGATTTACAAGAAGCCTATTAGAGCTACCCGTTTAAGGTATTTTCAACTGCTGAGATGGTTAGAAGTCAATAGGTAATACACTGATCTGATAACAATACTCAATGCCAAGGAAGATCCACTTTAGTTCCTTTATATCTGCAATCACACTCTACAGATCTCCTCACTGCACCAGTTTGGCAAGAATCAAGTATCTCTTCACTTGCATACACACACATCATTTTCCAACAACTTCACAACAACAAACATCATCAACCTTATAGACAACAATTAGGTCGGTAGCATAAACCCTAAACCCTAAGGCATCTAGGTTATCAATACAATTGATCCAATCCTGACCATTTAAGAATGTTACATAGGATGAAATAATCTTGAACAGATCTTAGGACACTCTCCATTGTTCGTTCTTCACCACTTCTGGAAGTTGATAACCCATCATGCGCTTTCCACCATTTACAGAGATTTAATACATTCCTGAGATGGATAGAATCAATCTTTTGCATGCAAGATCCTCAAAGAAATTCTTCATGTGCATAGGGCTGATGTGGCAACACGCTCTGATCTTCATTACAATGCTAACTCTTCACAGGATGTCGTCATTCGAATCACACAAGCTTGAAATGCATCAACCAGAAACCCTGAAGCTAAGACTACCAACCCATAGTCATATCAAATAAAACTCCGATACAATTTGCATATACCAGTTCATACCATTATACTGGTTCACATTTCAACATACCACTTCACTTGAACCATCATACCAGTTCACTTGTCAGTTCACTTACTTCAATATACTAGTTCATACTTTAGCATATTGACATCAATGACAACATACAATATCATCATGTCATCAAACTCTGCACATATGCCAACAGTTCCTCTCTTATTCTTTCCCATTATCCTACGCATAGCATCATGATGACAATCCACAATCAAATAGCAAAAAAACAACAAATGATCATCATTTTGTTATAAGCTAAAGTAACAATAATAAAATAACTTCAAAAAAAACCAAAATACAAGACAAATAAATCATGATCAAAGCAAAAAAACAACAAATGATCATGATTTTGTTATTATCTAAAGTAACAATTATAAAATAAATTCAAAGTTAATCATTCCAAAGAAAAAGTGACAAAAGAATATGAAAACCTGACTATTACTATCCTAGAAAATCATGTGCAAAAGCAGTGGGCCCTTCAAACAACTTGCAATGCTGGTTTTTAGGCCACTGGGACTAAAATATATAAAGATTTTCCCATAACCCACACAAGTTATGGAGACCTTATATGTCAACGTTCACAATTTCTCATAACCCGTATGGGTTATGTAGAGATAGAAGTTTTGGCCTTAGTTATACATGACCCGGTTCTATATGAAGAGGGAGAGAGAAGGAGATTGGGAAAAGGAGAGGGGAAGAGGGAAAGAGGGAGGGAGAGGGAGAGAGGGAGGGAGAGGGATAGAGCAAGATTGGGAAAAGGAGAGGTGGAGAGGGAGAGGGGGAGAGGGGGAGAGGGAGAGAAAGTAAGATTGGGAAAAGGAGAGGGGGGGGAAAGGAGAGTGGGAGAGGGAGAGAGGAAGGGAGAGGGAAAGGGAGAGAGAGGGGGAGAGGGTGAGAGAGAGAGAGAGAGAGAGAGAGAGAGAGAGAGAGAGAGAGAGAGAGAGAGATTGATTGATTGGGAAATGGAGAGGGAGAGAGGGAGAGAGGAGAGAGGGGGAGGGAGAAAAGGAGAGGGGGAGGGAGAGAGGGAGATTGGGGAAAGGAGAGGGGGAGGGAGAGGGAGATTGGGGAAAGGAGAGGGGGACAGGGAGAGAGAGGGAGATTGGGAAAAGGAGAGGGGGACAGGGAGAGAGGGAGGGAGAGGGAGAGAGGGAGATTGGGAAAAGGAGAAGGGGAGAGAAGGAGATTGGGAAAAGGAGAGGGGGGAGAGAGGGAGATTGGAGAAAGGAGAGGGGGAGAGGGGGAGAGGAAGGGAGAGAGAGAGAGAGAGGGAGAGAGAGAGAGAGAGAGAGAGAGAGAGAGAATAGGATCAGGAGAGGGGGAGGGAGAGAGAGGGGGAGAGATAGAGGAGAAATTGGGAGAGAGGGAGAGGGAGACGGATGGCGGAGATGGGGAGAATAGGATAAAGGGAGGGAGATTT